>NC_041397.2:48792999-49017999 GCF_900747795.2 Erpetoichthys calabaricus | reverse complement strand
AGTATCCGATTGAAGTGAAAAGATGGAAGAGATAGCGTCTCTCATTCATTTTTGTTTCCTTCGTATTACAATGGGTGTGGACTCTTCTGAATAGAGTTTTAACACAGCTCCATTTATGAGATACTGGGTGGTTGCTGGTGAAGTGTAAAATCTTGTCTGCGTAGCATTCTTTATGGTAAACACTTGTGGTCAGGGTGGCATCATTATTTCTTTTGATGTAAATGTCCAGGAAGCTGGTGTGTCGGTTAATTTCTTTTTCCATTATTATACATATCCATTATATATATATATATATATATACACACACACACACATTCACATCTCACATTCATACAACTTATATGAGAAAATGGTTCCTGGATTTGATTTGAAAACATTTACAATACAAATGTAAAAGACTAAAATTCGTTGTAGTGCTATACAATGGAAATAAATTAAGAATTAAGGTGACAGACATCTGCTCCACTACAATCTATCACATTCCATACAAGTTAAAGGCAATCAGAAAATCCCTTAAAAAACAATCTAACAATCTTTAAGTAACCACGTGTGCAAAACTTAATGACAATTAATATGCTTGTGCACACAGTACCTGAAACATGTGCATTTTGACTTCCATAGAAGTCTTTCCAACCCAAGAGACATTTCCAGTAAATTTTATGTCACAGTCAGGATGAATAATATTTCTTCGCATGTCTAGGGGGATGAAAAGATAATTTAATGAGATACTTAGGATAGAAAACAAATAACAGATTAAAGGATAAAAATAATAAAGGATAAAAATGTATAATATTAAAAAGGGAACAAACTTTCAAAGGGAAAATCTTCATAAACTTACAAAACCTAATCCACCCATTGATACGTTAGTTTTCTGACATGCTTATTGTCTACTGCAAGTTCATGAATAAAGAGGTAAAGTTGTCACTGCAGTAATGGATACTGGGGAGCCAAAGTCCTATTCAGAATTTCATGCAAACCCTGGGGGAATGTTCAAAATCCACTTAGATGGCACTCCAGCTTTGAACTGAAGATGGGTTTTATGGGTTTTCAAGCTTTCTTACCAGTTGAACCAACCTGGTGCACTTAAAAAAATAAAATCACAAAAACAGTGCCAATAGAACTTAAATATGCTGGCACATAAAGTACCTTAATTAGATGTGATTTACACCAGTCAAGGATGTAGGTTAAAAAGATAAAAAATAAAACAATTCTATTACATCACTTAAGCAAAATCATATGATGATCAGTTCTAGTACTCCTTAAAAACTAGATCATAGTAGCCTTCTATATCCACACAATAACAAGAATAATAATCCGTCAAGGCAAGTGGAATTGTTTTTTTTTTCTACTTTCACATTTGATCTTTGCCATTTAGTTAGCAAATCTATCATAGATCTTTAAATGGTTACATGAACCACAAATCAGTTTGTGTTATTGTCTAGATACCATTTTTTATTGAGCGGATTGCTTCTGCCATATTAAAAAGAGGAACAAAGATGAATGCCCATTTCATTTAATCTGTAGGGAATGTAGAATAAGCCACAATTATCCAGGGAATACTTTAAGACAGTTATGCTTTATAAGCTATGTTAATGCAATATGGGTGCAAGAATAAAGAAATGCCCAACTATCATAATATAAAATTTGCAACACATACAGTATTAAATGTCATTCTCCAAAAAAACACAAATGCAACTAAAATTTGTACATTATATATGTGAACTTTCTTTTTCATATCTCCTTTTACACACATACTTCATATTGAAAGAAAAATAAAATGAAATGTTTATCAATGACATACCAATTTTATCAACAAGAGCTGTAACAATAGACAAGGGAGACCTGCGATGACTGTCACTTTTTGTGTGAGAATAGCAAATGAGAACTGCAATAAAAAGAAAAGTAAAACTAACATGCATATCATCAAAAACTTCAGTTCAGCCTCTTATCTATCAGTAATATTTGACGTACTTAAAGAATGAAAAACCAGGGGCCAACTGTATAATGCCATGCGTAGAATTCACACTAAAACATGGCTTATGGACAAAAAACTTCAGATGCATAAAACTGTGTGTAAGCAATGTTCCATGCACTTCCCCTTTATAAATCCCAATCAACGTGAATTTTAACGAGTCTACAGCCCCACCCCAAAATTTTGCGTATTTGAATATGCAAATCAATATATATAGCCCCTTCCACTCAGTGTTTTGTTAAAAGACAATGGCAAAAGTATACAGTAATCCCTCGCTATATCGCACTTCGCCTTTCGCGGCTTCACTCCATCGCGGATTTTATATGTAAGCATATTTAAATATATATTGCGGATTTTTTGCTGGTTCGCGGATTTCTGCGGACAATAGATCTTTTAATTTCTGGTACATGCTTCCTCAGTTGGTTTGCCCAGTTGATTTCATACAAGGGACGCTATTGGCAGATGGCTGAGAAGCTACCCGGCTTACTTTTCTCTGTCTCTCTCTGCCTTGCGCTGACTTTCTCTGATCCTGACATAGGGGGATTGAGCAGGGGGGCTGTTCGCACACCTAGACGATACGGACACTCGTCTAAAAATGCTGAAAGATTATCTTCACGTTGCTATCTTTTGTGCAGCTGCTTCCTGAAACGACATGCTGTACTGTGCTTCGCATACTTAAAAGCTCGAAGGGCACGTATTGATTTTTGCTTGAAAAACAAACTCTGTCTGTCTCGATCTCTCTCTCTTTGTCTGCTCCTGACGGAGGGGGTGTGAGCTGCCGCCTTCAACAGCTTTGTGCCGCGGTGCTTCGCATACTTAAGCCAAACAGCCCTATTGATTTGTTTGCTTTTCTCTATCTCTGTGACTTTATCTGCTCCTGACGGGCACTCCTTTGAAGAGGAAGATATGTTTGCATTCTTTTAATTGTGAGACGGAACTGTCATCTCTGTCTTGTCATGGAGCACAGTTTAAACTTTTGAAAAAGAGACAAATGTTTGTTTGCAGCGTTTGAATAACGTTCCTGTCTCTCTACAACCTCCTGTGTTTCTGCGCAAATCTGTGCCCCAAGCATGACAATATAAAAATAACCATATAAACATATGGTTTCTACTTCGCGGATTTTCTTATTTCGCGGGTGGCTCTGGAACGCAACCCCCGCGATGGAGGAGGGATTACTGTATATAAAAAAGAAGTATTTCACCAAATGCAAAGTGGAGGTCCTGCTCAGTGAAGTGGAGGCAAGAAAAAACACACTATTTGGTGGCTTAAGCAGTGATATGAGCAACTAAAGGAAATTGATGGAGTGGCACTCAGAAGTTCAAGTTTACAAAGTCGCACAGTGCCCAAAATAAAATAGAAGTGGTCAGATATCAAAGTCAACATCAAAAGACAAATGTCTGAGTGACATACAGAAACTTATTGGGGCCACAGAGAAGAAAAAATAAAATAGGGACACAGTGAAGGAAAAAAGGTCTATGTTGAGATTAAAGTTGAAATGTCGACTTTAATCTTAAAATTTCCACATAAATCTTGTAGTTTAATTTGTCATTAAAGTAGAATGTCGTAAACTTCATCTTAAAATTGATGTTTAATTTACCAGAATTTCTCAAATCCCATCGTAACTAAAGTAGCATGTTAAATACTTTGTATTCTATGTGTTCCCTGGCCCAGTTGTTAATCGCTACGTGCTTCTTAAACGGGCTTTCTCTTACGCCAACAGAAGCATGCAGGCAGTGATTGTCACACAGAGTACATTACATTCATGATATTACAGATCTCTGAACATTTTAGAATACTGAACTATATACTGGATATTAGTTTCATGAGGAAATACATTAAAACATGTTTTAAACATGTGGGGGCATGGTGGCACAGCAGTAGCAATGAGCTGGTACTCCATCCAATGATTGTTACTGCTCCTGCAAGATGCTTGCTGGGATGTGTGCAACTCTGGATGGAATAATTTATTGCAGCAGTTCTGTGTCTGTCAAACATACCAACCCCCAATCCCTGTCCTTCCATTTTATTTCTCCATGTAACCAATCGCCACACAATAAGCATCTGTACTAAATGTAAAATCAACTGTAAGCTTAGAAAACTGATTCTTCAAATCTTTTAAGTAACATTGAAAAATCTTTTTTATACATGTTTAATTATGCCATCCATCTCTCCATCCAGGGTCGCGCCAGTCCTAGCAACCATTCAACGTGAGGCAGGAAAAATCCCTGGATGAGGTGCTAGCTCCATCACTACTGCTGCACCACTGTGCCCCCACATGTTTAATTATTAACAGTAAACAGTACGTTATTTAAATGAAGTTAACCATTTATCTGTAAAAGGTAATACATATACAGTGGAACCTCAGTTTGCGTGTTACTTGGTTTATGAGTGTTTTGCAAGACGAGCTAAAATTTTTAATAAATTCTGACTTGATAAACGAGCGACGTCTTGCAATACTAGTAGTATGTATACGCTTTGTCTGCTGAGAGTCATGTGATCACAGCTGAGCTGATGGTTGTTCTCTCTCTCTCTGCGGGATTGTGGGCAATCGTCTCCTATTCTCCGTCTGAGTCGGCGTGCCTCACTGATATAGTCAACATCCATACAAGCGTATACTGTTTACTACACCATTGTGACTGTGTGTGTGTGTGTGTGTGTGTGTGTGCGCACGTGTGTGTGCTGTGACGTGCGAGTCCCCGTCTTGCACCACCAGCTTTATTCAGCTTGAAACAGCAACAGAGCGGTCATTTATTGTAGCGGGATCTGCCACTCTCGTATACACAGACACAGCAGTCAGGCAGGGTCGTGGCCAAGCAGTACTGTGCCCTGCGCATTTATAATGTTCCTTGTATCACCCATTGGCGGCAGGCGCTTATAGCATGTCCGCGATCTTTTCAGATTCGTTTTTACGGCGAACTGCTACAGCACTGGGAGACTGCGATTGCTTTGGGACGCTCTTCCGCGTGTCGTCCTTTTGGGTGGAATCCCACAAGAGTTTAGAAACTCACTCACACCAGCCATGATTCTTTTCAAAGGTAAAGTGTAGGTTAATTTGTTTTATGTATTTTTACTTTATATTTTGTATTAATCATTTTTATATGAATAGTTTTGGGTTGTGGAACGAATCATCTGAGTTTCCATTATTTCTTATGGGGAAATTCACTTTCATATACGAGTGCTTTGGACTGCGAGCACGTTTCCGGAACGAATTATGCTCGCAAACCGAGGTTCCACTGTACTTTAACGTATTTCATCATAAATGCACATATATGCGCTCTCTCCTAGTAAATTGAATTCCTTTATTGTCATTGCATGGTACAATGCGATTGAATATGTAACTTCTTCATAAACTTATTTTCCTATAAAATTATAAAAAAATAATAATGGAAACTATACAATATGAAAGCTTAAGTACAATATACATGTAGATATAGTGCAAAGAGTGCAAATTGTTCATAAAGTGGCTCAGGTTATACAATATTACAGTTGTAGTGCAAGTTTACACTGAGGTAATTGTAATTATAAATACAAGCACTTCAACCAGGAGCACTTGATGGACTGATTTGAGTGCGTTTATAGCTGTTGGGATGAAACTGTTTCTGAGCCTCTAAGTTCGTGTAGGAAAGGCTCTGAAGTGTTTGCTGGATGGGTGAAGTTCAAACAGACTGTGGCATGGCTGAGTGGAATCCATGCAGATGCTGGTGGCTTTCCTGAGGCACTGTGTGCTATAAATGTCCTCTGGGGCAGGAAGCTGTATCCCAATAATCCTCTGCACTCTCTACACAACCTGCTATACAGCCTTCCCGTTCAGCTGCTGTGAAGAAGTGATACCACACATAGTTACAATGGGTTAAAATAAAAAAGTGGTGCACTGACAGTAACAATGCTAAAGCAGCTATTGTATTTGGAATAGTTTGGTCATTTCATGTACTATTATATTGTAACAGAATGATTACAATCAAGTGCCTTAAATTTGTAAATTATATGTAATTAATTAATTAATTTCAGTGTATTTGATACAGACTGCATGATGGATGTGAATCTGAAAAAGAAAGGGAAACGACACAGAAACAGTAGCACTGCTTTGACGCTGGGTGCTGCCAGTTTGCAAAACTAAGCATAAAAATGTGTACGTGCAGTGTGAGGCTGCCATGAAAATGTGCGTGACTTTACGCCAAGTTTAGTTTTTACACATCACAAAGTGAGCATGGAAACAGGCGTACGCAACATTTTTGTGCATATGTACCATTTCTACAAGAGGCCCCTGGTGTGGACACTGGAACTGAAAGAAAAACAAAACAATCCAAAAAACAATGAAATAACATTATTTCATTATTTTTTTTTTTATTTAGAACTAGATGTGGTACCAAGCTAAAACAGGCTGAAATCTAAGTAATCAACACAGACCTCACTATATTCAGTGTTAACATTTACAATGCACCATCTATTGGAATGTATTTTGTAATGCAGGACATAAAATGCATTGTATTTTCCATTCCAACAGATAGTGCACCACAAGCATTAGCACTGCTTTTATGAATTCCATACCAAATGACATCTAACAGAGACACAAATTCACAGACACTTGTCCTTTATTAAGATGGATTCCATTGATCATATAAACTGCTATTTAAATAATAATATCTATAAACAGACATTGCTGTTTACCTGCCTATAACATGCTGATTTAAAAATTAATTATCAGAAAAGTAATTCAACTTGTTGGCTGTAATAATGAAATAAATACCTCCTATACTATCAAGATCTTCAAGGATCCTGCCAAATCTGTCAGGGAAAAAAACACATGAATTTATCAAACAACTTGGCACAAAAACTCTATGCCATATAACTTTAGAATTTATTACCTTACACTATTGTGAACGTTGAGATATTTCTCTCGCAATATTGGCTGACTTCCCAAAGGCAAGAGAATCTCAACGTAGCTGTCCTTTATACGACGAGAAGGCAAATCTTCCTGTTGGTTTGCAAGTAAAGAACTCAAAGTGGTTCTATCTTTCATAGCTTGCTGGTGATCACTAAGTGATAAAAAACCCAATTATAAACAAATATTAAATGGCACTTCCAAAAAAACTGAGTTGGTCAACAATTATATATTATTATGTAATAGCTATATCTACTTTCAGAATTCTACTTCCAGACAAAGCCCCTGAACTTTTATTTACTGTATAAATGGACACTGAATTGTAGTTTTGGACAATACTACTTTTATTATTTCAAAGAAATGCTAATTATGCAATACATTTTCAGGTTCAGAGTTTAATATACGAGAGCATATTTTCATGTTTGTTTTTCCATATTAACCTACATTGTATTGAAAAACTCATCAGAAACTTCAAAAGACTTTGTTGGACGGTTATCTTATCCAAAGATCTTGACTAGAGATTGTTCTCCTATCTTGCATAATGAATCTTAGCCTGAAGAGGTCTACTAATTTTTTACATTTACGATGTCTCACTTAAAGGTTTTCCAGTGTTGTATCTGTCCTGGTGTCTATATAAACACAGGGAACTCCAGTTTCTATATTACATGTTGCCTGAAGAAGGGGCCTGAGTTGTCTCGAAAGCTTGCATATTGTAATCTTTTTAGTTAGCCAATAAAAGGTGTAATTTTGCTTGACTTCTCACTACATTCACAATGGCTAACATGGTACAACAACACCCTAGTACTAATATTAACTACCATAAATTATGTAAAAGGCTACTACTCACTAAAATATGATAAATACAAAATACTAACTATCAGTTTTATAACTAATGCATCACAAACTGATAAACTCAAACAGTGATCACAAAAGAACAGAGCAGAAGCTATCTTCAATCTCCTCACAATTACCTTTTTTCCTTCTTGGTATATATAAGCCTTGGTAGTGCGACAAAAACACAACACAAATGTGTATCTTCTAGAATTACATGATGTGCAACAAGAGTATATTTTGGAAGTAAATTATTTTCTTCCAGCTATACACACCTAAATAATTCGGACATGACAGAAAGTCTCTCAAAGCTCTTTCCAAGGTACTGAAAGTAGGTGATTTTATCAGAGTTGCTTGGTAATAATAATTAATAATAATTCTTTACATTTATAGAGCACTTTTCTCACTACTGAAAGCACTTTTCATAGTGAGTAGGGAGTCATTTCAACCACCACTAATGTGTAATATCCACCTAGACATAATTAAAGACTCAATAACTTCAAAACTGAGTTATTTTCAGCGATGGGTAATCTTTCAAAATTAATAATATAACAGAAATTATTAAGTATTTTTTCATCACATCTTCATTATCCATTGACTGTTTTTATTTCAGTTTTTTCATTTTATTTCCAAGAAGCAAATTTCCATCATTGTCAAGTACGAATGTGCCATGTGTGAATAAGTTTGTTATGATTTATAGCAAGTCACAGACATACATAGCAACAATTTACAAAGTTCCATGTAAATCAGAGTCCTACCACGAATTACCAGACCATAAGTTATAATAAAATAACTAAGAGTCATGCATCCAATTTACACAAGGATTAAAGAAAAATCTTTTGACCTACTTCTTTGTAACAAGGATGTATCTGCAAATACATCAACAATAAAATCACATTTGGCAAGGGAATACCAGCAACTTTATTAATGAAACATTTGTTTAAGTTTGATTTGTGGTGAAAAATCATTTTAAAAGCTTCCAGTCAATTTGTTTACAAAACGTTTTGTGTGGAATTTACCTGCAGCTACACACGTAAAAGCACAGATATCAAATGAAATTAGAAGCAAGTAGGAATAAACAGCACAGTGAAAAATATAAATATCATATGTTACTGTACCTCCAGTTTGTAGAAACTCCAACAATCTCTCTCAGTTTATTTCTCACTTAAAAAAAGAATATTCAATATTATTGCTTTGCAGTAAATGGCAACAGTATTAGACTGCATTGAGTGCTTTATGATTTGAATAAGTATGTGTAAAGAAGCAAGAGTTCAAAGTGCAGTTTAGTTTGCTAGAGAATTTATACTGCAAGAGAAGAACAGAATGTTGGTATTAGTTTAAAGCAATCCCAAAAGCACAGACTGCCCTAACTTAAGATAACCAGCTTCTTTAGCCAAGCAAAAATTAAACAATATTCAAAAAAGGATTGCAGGCAGCTCAATAATGAGCTCTAACAAAAAACAAATAACCAAATCTACATATCCTAATTAAGAAAAATGATGGAAAAGATAGATTACCGGTCAGGGTAAAAGACCTAAAAAATGCCAGGGATTTTGTTTTTGGAACTTCTTCTGCTCACCGTGCACAGTTACATAAAATTTGGCTTTGGCTACAGAAAAAATAAAAAGCTCAGTGTATGTACAGAAGTGTTGTATGCACTCTATCTGGGTGCGACCTTCACATACTTCCCAACATTGGAAATTCAACTTCACCCTGCTGCTCCTTTAATTGAATACAACAAGCCTGCTCCAGAGTGACCACCCGGAAAGCTCATCATAGCTAACACCAACTGAAGTACTGCATATTCTCTGTCTGTTCTGTTGACATATAAGGGTTGCAGACTGATATTTTGGTCATGTTCCTCCTCTATCCTCTCCTTACAGAGATCATAAAGTTCAACAGGGGCCACCTGCTGCGTGCCCTGCCAGAGAGGGGATTGTTTAGTAACGTAAACTACCTCTTGTGTCTCGCCTCTCATCAGCTGTAGTTGAAATTCCATTGTCCTTTGCCATTTTCACCAGTGTCTCTCCTGACTTGAAGTGAGAAAAACATGGGTCCTGAGTGATTTATTATGTCTTCGTCTTTACTGGGTTTAACCCAGTTTGCTGTTGTGTCAGTATTTGCTCTGAGGCTAGGGATCTGCACTGGCAATCGGAAGGTTGCCGGTTCGAATCCTGTAAATGCCAAAAAGGGACTCTGCTCTGTTGGGCCCTTGAGCAAGGCCCTTAACCTGCAATTGCTGAGCGCTTTGAGTAGTGACAAAAGTGCTACATAAATGCAAAGAATTATTATTATTATTATATCATCACTTGAAACTTTCATTTGATTGGCTTGTGCCACAGGAAAAGAGTGTCTACTCCAGCCCTGTTTGCCCCAACATAGCTTGCAGTTTGGGCTTTCTGTTAGATTTCAAGTGTTAAAATGAGTGAGAAAAGAAAAAACACAATCTCTAGTTGGCTTCTCACTAACAATGTTAGTGCCATCTGTCCTAAGCTTGTGCCTTTTGCAAGGATTTTGCAGGCTTAAAGTCACATTTGCCCTATTTATGAGTGCAACCACAAGATCTCCCAAGATCCAGATGTCTTCAGGTCATTCATAAAACTCCTGACTGGAGCATGCTGGATTACACTTCTCAAAACTCCTCACAGCGTCTATACATTGGGGCAGAGAACCGAATAATAGTACATCCTAGAGGTGAATTGTGTCTAGAAAAGAGGTAATGTATTTTATAGAAGAATGTAAAACCTAAAATGAAAGGTGCTCAGCGTGTTGGCTGTCAGCTAGTGAGATACAGTTCCATGGGCACTGGCTTGATCAAACAATGTAATCTCTGGGTCTCCTTTATTCTGTTTCGCATGTTCTATAACCATGGAAATTATTCTTGCATTTCTAAACAAGTTGGACACTTCAGGATCATCAAACTTCTATAATGGGGAATGGAAGCAATTAGTATTCAACATGATCCTGGTCAGTCTACATGTACTTTATTTTTAAATTGATTTTTGTTGTTGTAATAAAAAGGATTTACATGAGCATTTATTTACAGAAACAATATTGCTTTGTCTCCAAACACCATATTGGTCTTTTCTTATTAACTCTCAATCCTTTCACTATTGTATATACTTTAAATTTTAATATCTTCTGTCTCATATCCCTTTGTTTTCTCATCTATACCAAATTACTACTTAAAGCACCTCCTGTTCTCCTCACCTACCTTTTCTACATCTGCACTACATCATCATGTAACATTTTCAGACGTACTTAACCAAATTCAAGGCTGAGGTGGGACTTGATCCTATCCCTACAGTAATGGGCAAAAGGAAGGAAACAACCCTAGACAGGCACCAATCCTTCACAAGTGCCTAATGGAAATGCCAATTAACTGACATTAGAACTGAAAATGAATCTACCCCGAAATGTTTTTGGAGATATAGCAAGATATTTGGCACAACTTGAGAAAAAACAATGTGGAAAATGTTCAAACTTCTCACAGGCAACAACCAAGTGTGGGATCCAAACACAGACCACTGGGTCCAAAGGAAGCAGCTCTAACTTGCGAGTTGTCACATCCTCTTGTGATTCCCGTTTTTGTGTTCACCCACAAACCTCTTCCACCATTTTCCACCAAACATTCTTCCTTTACAACCTCTTAGCATTATAGCAGATGCTCCTAAAATTATATTTTTCCAGAAACTAATCCTAATACAGATTTACTGCTTATCCTCACCTCCTATAACTTAGTGTTGTTTGACCTTAACAGAGACATTGTTTTTACTTTCTACTCTTTTGACTAAAAGATCTATTTCTATCAGTATTGCACTATATGTCTTATTCCAGTGTTACCTCTCCTTGCCAAGCAGTTTATCATACTCTGATCGCATCCAGATTCACATTTTACTAATTTTTACTAATTTCTTAAACAGGACAACGTGAACAGATATTTTCATGAAACGAAAAAAATTATCATGCTCAGAATTCCTCATACTAAATATGAGGCTCCTGTGAGATCCCTCATTGCCTCTGCACTGGCCTGCATATTACCATTTAATAAAAACTTAAGAGTGAAATAAGATAAAAGAAATCAAAAGTAGTTACTTCTGAGTCAGAAAGTACAAAGTGAAATGCACCCAAATTATACTTTTGGTGCACACATGAACAACTAAAACAAAATGTATTACTTTCAAATGTGAATTAATGAAAAATTCTTGCTAATAGAATGGCAAAGCACAGATTATAAACTGAAAAGAGTAAAAAAAAAAAAAAAAAAAAAAGGAATGAAGCCATTAGTATATGCCAGTATTATGCATCCTTCTTCTCTCAAAAGGAAATTTACTGTACCTGGAAATCCAACCCATTGTTAATAATCTTAATAAGTCTTAATAGCATTTAAATCAATAATATAAATTAAAAATTATATAAATACAATTTACATTACATGACTGCAAGGAATAAATTGCAGTTTGGAAAATATATTTTAACAATGCATAATAGAATATCATTATAAATGTTATGTAATCATATAAAGTTATTGAATTTATTTTTTTTTCTTTAACACATATGACTGAAACACTATTTCATTAACAAGTGCTGCCTTCAAGATAATAAGGCGAATGCCATGGATTTTCATGTAAATCTCCTTTTGAGGCTGGTTTATTTTTGCTTGTTTATTTAACGAATGCTGCATTGCCATTTATTAAAACATGCATATTAGGTATTACCAACACACCATCACTTATGTGCAAAGGAGAGTGCCCTGCAAGAAAAAAATGAAAACATACAAAACATGATGACATGAGGGGTGGAGGACAAATAACTGCAATACACTATTTATACCAATACTCTATAGTTGATATTTTTTATATCTGTGATGCAAGACAAACAATACATATCATCTTTAACTTTTTTAATCCAATTGAGGGTCATGGAAGGCTGCCATCTCTCCTAGAAGCATTAGGAAACAACTTTGGGCAGGGCACCAGTCCATCACAAGGCCTATTCCTGCATAAAATCACGAACACTGTCACTTTAGCAAATTAGAATTGGCAGCTAACCTAACCTGAAGATATTTGTGAACCTGGGAGGAAAGCACAAAGGCTAAGACTGGATGAGGAACTCTAATCCAGAACGCTGGTTATTATTATGCCAGTGTGCTGCCATTAGACAAACCACTAAGGAATTACTTATACAAACTGTAGTTTTCTGTGGCACAGGTTACTGTTTAGTTTTGTCATTTGATGAGGCAGTGGAGCACACTTTTTTTTTTGTTCTTTATTTCGCCTTACACAATTTCTTGTATTAGGAATTTGTTAGTTTTTGCATACCCCTTGGGGTCAGAGCGCAGGGTCAGCTATTGTACAGTGCCCCTGGAGCAATTACAGGTTAAGGGTCTTGCTCAAGGGTCCAGCAGAGTAGGATCTCTTTTGGCAGTGACGGGGATTCGAACCAGCAACCTTCTGGATACCAGCACAGATCCTTAGCCCCAGAGCCACCACTCTGCCCCACTTTACATAACAGCTTGAATCACCTACTTGAATACCAATTCTATCATAAAAAATTGGGCTTACATTAAACTTTACAAACAGCAAACATTCTTTTCATGTATAAAAATCTTATAGAAACAAGAGGCCTACAGAATCTATATATATATATATATATATATATATATATATATATATATATATATATATATATATATATATATATATATAAAAAAGTCAACGTGTGTGTGTATGTATGTATGTATGTTCCAGCATCACTTTCGAATGGCTGGAGAGATTTTCATGAAACTTGGTACATGTTTCTCATTGGTCGACTAAAAATACTGTAAGGTGAAATCAACCCTAACCCACCCCCTTCTGGGTAGGGGGGGGGGGGGGGGTGAACTTGCAGTCTTGTATGCATTTTATCATCCAGTTGACACTCAGAATGACCACCAGAGGGCAAACTGGAGGTGATGGCCAGCATTCTTTAAGTTTGAGCACCACTGCGCCCCTGTTGCTTTTGAAATTAAATAGAGTCGGCTGGTTCTGAGCATCAACTGGATGATAACATACATAAAAGACCGCAAGACAAACACATTAGTGAGTCTTCATTGTTTGTTAATGTATGTTTATTTTTAAAGTTGTCATTTTTTTAATTATATTTTTCTCAAACAATTAAAAAATCTCAAACAATTACAAAAAAAAAAAAAAAACAATTTATTTTCCTCCTGGGCAATGCTGAGTATTTCAGCTATGTTAGCTAGTATGAAATATTATTCAGTTAACAAGCACAGCAGGGAGATTTAAACACCACAATTGCCTTCATGGTCAGTGTTATAATAATTGTGATAAAACTTAAATGTCCACTGAATGAATAATTTAGTTTTAGACCAATGAATGAATCAATTAATCCAAGGTCCTAATGATACATGAACATAGGTGGATAATAACATGGTAAAAAACCGCATGAGTCTATGGATCCACCCGACCTTCAGGCTAAAAGGTGTGCTATAAATTTTCATGGAATACACTGGAATTTAAATGAGTGTTTGAATATATTTGACTACTGGGGGAACAATTCAAAGCAAATGTGCGTCCATCTGCAAATATGTTTTTCCTCCTTTCTTTTCAGCAAGATAATGTTAGTGCCATTAAGCTAAAAAAACAGGCACAATACTCTCAGGTACAAGACTGAAAATTCTGCATATCACAGTGGCCTAACCAATCACAATCCATTTGGGAGTGTGTCAGGTGACATGAAATAAACCGTCTTCCAGTACAGATTCCAAAACATCTAATGTGCAATTATTATGGGACACTGCAGAGCAGAACGTTCTCATAATCCCCATGCTGCACTTTAGAAACTTTATGCGTAATCCAATTGTATGTTTTTGAGAGAAAACAGGGGACATGTTTATTACTAGACAGATGTGGTTAATAAAGTAGCAATTAAACTTGCATGGAGTGAAGCACAGAAGATTGGGATGCAAACCCACAGCAGCCTTTGTTCCTCTGTCTGGACTGTACTGCAGCTCAAATTTATCATCAGAAGATTCAAAAGATGACCTCCTAAGCATGTTCTTCATGGATCATCCTGTGCCCTAAATGCTATGGCACAGTATCTATGGAATTATTTTACATACATGTTTGTGATGGGCAAGTTAGGATGAAAACTTAGTGGAACAACTTGTCATCATTTCTCGGTTCAATCACACTCATCTGCACAAAACACAGGTCAAGATGCAGTGGTTTTCTTAGTGGCTCAAGATAATTGAACAAGAACAGATGCATTTTCCATAGTGTTTTTAATATAAGAATGTTGAAATTTCCATAAAATAAGTGATGAGCAATTTAAATAACAAAAAATAATTTAGATTAGGCACCAATTTTACTAGAAGTGAATTATGTACTAGTCAAACTGAGCACCCTAGAATATGCATACAAAAACACAACTAATTTGAAAACAACTGCACAAAATTTATTAAACATATAAATTTACTTGAACAGTAAGCCATGCTTCAGGTGACCTGGCAAAACTGAAGACTAGTTTAAAATCTGGTAAAGGATTTTACATTTATTTCTTAGCACTTTAAACTTTACATAAAAATGTATAGGAGAAAAAACTTAAACATGTTAAATTTCCTTATTTCATACAACCCTCTAACTGCAAATGATGACTTCACTTTTACCACTAATATTTTTTGGCAAAATATATAATAATGCATTAATAACTGGAATATGTTTTAACAGTAATGCATAATCAAGAAGACTTTTAAGGCATTCTGAATGAGTCTGCAAATATCTGCATTTGAGTCCCTGCCACTTTTGTAGGGCATATTTTATGTATACGAGGGGCGTTCAAATATTAACAGGAATTTATGAGCTACTCTTAATTTATTCAATATAATGAAACGACTTACACACTATTTTTCTGTGTAGTCTCCTGCCACTGTAATACACTTGTTCCAGTGCTCAGGAAGCTCCTAAATCCCAGAAGAGTTGAAGTCTCTTGACTGCATGTTGACCCATTCTTGCACAGCGTCAGTAACCTCCTCATTCCACTTGAATTTCTTCCCTTCTAAATATTCCTTAAGTGGACCAAAGAGATGATAGTCCCGCTCTGAATGATTTGCACCAATCATACACTCTAGACTGAGAGAGAGAGAGAGACACTTGTCCCCAAACTGATTTTTACGTCTCTAATAAATCTGAGATGACTCCTTCATTTGTCAAAAAATTAATAATAATTTGCAGCACACCACTACTTGTACCTTCTGCTCCAACACGTTGATTACAACTGACACAAAGGGGAAAAAGAGCAGGTAGCACTACTAACGAAAAGTTCAAACATGCGTGTGTTTCTCCAATGAGTCAGGTCTACCTTGCACTCTTTATAAGAACAGAGCATGAAAATTCCTGTTTATAACTGAGCACCCCTCATATCTATTTTTTTTTTTACCTTCATTCATGGTATAAGACTGTACACCTCTCTGAAGACTGCTTGAAGTATGAAGCATCCTATGGACCAACAAGGTCACTCTGTTCAGCAAGTGTAACCTATAAAAAGAATTTAAAACATAAATTTCCTGTTCATCGGGCATTTAAAAACAGATAAACAACTACTTGCCACTACGCATCTGCATAAAAAAAGTACTTTTTTATCATGTTAACCATTCAAACTGTATCTTATTCCAATTCAGGATGTTGCACCAAAATAAACAGCAGTCCAATCTTTCACGTTTTCTTTTAAAATGATCTTCCAACCTGTAGTCAAAGGAAACTAAAGATATAACCATAACTTACAGAGGTGTAATGGAGTTTAAAGCAATGTACTATGTGCACTTGCAGAGTGTTAAATATTGCTTTTTACATTTTTATTTAATCAATAATGCGATCATTTGAAATGTCTAAAATAGTACACAGAAAAGAATAACCTTTAATATGTTATAAGATTATTGACATAGCATACATACATTTGTAACATTTTTAGATCCTCTTAATCCAAGTAATTTATTTTACTGTTTAAACTGAAGTCGGCTCCATGTAGTTTTTATGTACTGTACATCTGTTTGCTGTTTCACTGCAGTTGCTTCACTGGGACCAATAAAGTACCTACTTATTAAACATATCCCCAATCCTATATGGCTGATTTTGTTATATTTAAATAATAAGTCTCTGACTTAAATAAACAAATTGTAAAAATTGGCAAAAAATATTACTTATGCCAGTATAACAATAAACATTTCACCACTAAGCTATTTTAATATATAAGGGCCAAGTGGTCATTGCTGTTTAACTTTCTAATAATTAAGTTTGAACAAATCTGACAATAGTTTAGGCAGCTTTGCCTTTTTTATTAGGGTTGCCAGACTTCCCTTATATACGGGTCATGTCCCATATTTGATCATTTTGTCCCCTGTCCCGTACTGACCTTTCA
This sequence comes from Erpetoichthys calabaricus, assembly GCF_900747795.2. Lineage (NCBI taxonomy): Eukaryota > Metazoa > Chordata > Cladistia > Polypteriformes > Polypteridae > Erpetoichthys > Erpetoichthys calabaricus. Next base: position 49,000,897 of record NC_041397.2, on the reverse strand, counting down.
GGGACACCCAAATGTCCCGTATTTAGTTCGTTAACAAACTTTGTAATAAAAATATATTTTTACTACCTTCTTACGGTACTTAGTTGAAACTTTATAAGCATTTATACTTTCTTTTCTCAAATTCTCTTGATGAATATAACCCAAATGTTACGGGGAAACTAGTGTTTCCTGCCTGTCTGCAACTTGTTCAGTTGCTATGGTTGGCTGAGGACAGCGACACTGTTAATATTTTGCTCTCCAGCTGCACTGCTGTACAGTTCTGTATCAGCATTGCAATATACAGTGTCAACAAAGTGTGTTGTTACTACTTGCCATGGCCCACTTTTTTTCTAACTTAAAAACTAATCCATTCATCCCAAGATACCAAAACGTAAGTGTAAATTTCATGATGAATATTCCAGTGAATGGACATTCATCAAATAAGGCAGAAGCTGTTTTGAAGCTAACTGTGGTGTATGCAATTGCACTTTCAGTATTGAACATGGTCCTGTATTTCTAATTTTCTAATCTGGCAACCCTACTTTATATGTTAAAAAGTATTCAGTTTATAAATCTCAAAGGTTCTAAAATTTGATTTTCAACTTTGTAATGCACTAAAGGCAATCCTCTCTCAAATCTAATCAAATGTGCCTGCTAATATGACTGGCTACCCTAAATTTAAGTACTGTATATACAGTAAATCCTCTATGAGCAGACCACACTCCAGCAGATTCACTTATTTTCTATTATAAAAGTGTAAAAATTACTTGACACCCACAGTTTAATCACGCTTGATGACGGATAATGTCATCACTGCAGGCCGTGGGATAAGGCCTGAGATGGATATCAGGAGGTTGCACTTGTGGCCATGCACAGAGGGAAAAAAAATTCCAAGATGTCTATCGCACAGTAGAAAAACGTGAGATTGACCAATAACAAGTCTGTGATGCCCTTAGATGCCCATGGCTAAATGGATTAATGCGAGTCTACCAAGATCAGAAAGGTGTGGGTAAGCTGGTGAACCCCATTCATGATGGGGACAGAGGCATACAATTGTTCCCCAAAAATGAGGAATTCTCAGCGGGTCATAAGCTTCCAATGATTAAATCCCAGACCTCTGTACACACCGCCCATCGCTACTACCAATTGGATGGTTTAGTGAGGTCATCAGATCGGCACTGCTGTGGTTGCTTGCAGCTTCTGACAGAGTGCCTTGAAGATGATTGAACTGGACTATAAAAGGGGCAAAACTCTGTTGTTTCCAATCTTTACTGAGCCTTGAGGGGCGAGATCAGATGGGGCTAATGCATCCGCCAAACCCTGTCTCACCCCGAACTAACATCCTGCTGGAACTTAGCCCTATTTTTCCCATAACATCAATGCTTCACTATCCATGTTTTCATATCCATGGGGTTCTTCAGGAACATAACGTAAGGGTACATTGCAATGGTGCCCCATCCACACTTGGCTCCTCTCTTAACTCAGTGTTGTAGTGTTATACACAAACTCCCCAAAACACTAAAATGGATAAGCAGCATCAAAATGAGGATGAATAAATGCAGAACGTTCAAATTATTACAGCTGATTGATAAATAAATACAGTACAACAACTGTGATTGGAACAGGTTGTTCAGTCCAACAAATTGCCACATCTTATTCACCTACTGTGCATTACCCAAAACAACATCAAGTTGAGATCTGAAGATCCCTGAAGTCCTACTCTACACTATAGTACTTGGTAAGTTATTCCATGTGTCTATGGTTCATTGTGTGAAATAAAACTTTCTAACATTTGAGAAAAATCTGCCTTTAAAACGTTTCCAACTGTGTCCCCATGTTCTTGTTACGGGATGTATGGGATCCACTGTACTAATTCCTTTCTTCATTTTAAACATTTCAATCATGTCACCTCTTAATCGTCGTTTGCTTAAAGGAATACTCCACTCAAAAATATATTTTTTCTGTTACTTACCCCATGCATTTTGCAGTGATGACTGAGAAAAACTTTTAATTTCATGTTGACATAGAGAACAGAGTGTGGTGGGCAGCCAGAACTCTTGCCTGGCCGGGACCCCCAGTTTGTGGAAGGACCCAGGGAGAGAGTGTTTTTGGGACAGTTTCTCCCTCGGGTCAACAGAGGGCAGCCCCCCAGGTTTTAAGGGGGCACATGGACCTTTCCAGGGCCTTATTTGGCCACACTTCCGCCACACCCTGGAGTCCTTCCTATAAAAAGGGGCCAGTCCCACCACTCGGGGGAGCTGGAGTCAGAAGGAAGAGGACAAAGCCTAAGGAGGAGTGGAGGGAGAAGGACTGGCTACAAGTAGGGACTGTGTATTGGTATGTTGTGTTGACTGGTATTTTGGGCACTTTAAACTGTAAATAAATGTGTGTAGTGTGGCAAAACCTTTCTCCTGCCTGTCTGTGTCTGGGTTGGCTTCACAAGAGATTAAAAAAAAAAAGTTTGTGATAGAACGGCTGTTTATTGTGACCATTTATTGTGACCATATGCTGACTACAGCAAACAATGATAAAAAAAAAATCTTCAAATTAAAAGTTCAATCCCATGCAAATTATGTTTCCTGTTTATGCCCACAATGATTTTTCAGAAGCATTTCTCTCTATTATAAAAAAAAATCCTGGAAAAGCAAAAGCAAGGTAACAATACGTGATCTTCTCAGAAAACATTTAAAAGACCCGCGAGACAAAAGAGACTTGCCACGGAGCGTCTCCTGGGGACCGTAAACACGAGACTTGGTGCCAAGAGATTGTTCCAGGAACGTCTCGCGGGGATGTGGAACATGAGATTCTTCCAAGACACGCCCTACTTATAAAAGATATGTATATAACAGCACACCCATCAAAAAACACACAGTCATGTAAAAGCACGTAGTACACACAGATCATGTGCTCTCAGCACATATAAAGTGTATATGGACAATACAGAGAATACAGACCCAAAGGCGTTGGAGAGGAAAAAAAGGCAGATAAGAGATTATGAAAGCAGTGGAATTCAAAAGGCTCAAACAAACGATGGCGAGATACACATGCAGACAAAGGTACAGAATATGAAAGCAGTAAAATTCTAAAGTATTGTAGCGTCCCAGCCAGGTTGAGGGCTTTTTGGTTTTAAGTGACTGTTCGGTCCGATTGAGGGAGGGTGGAGTACAGCACGGAAGACTGATAGCGGGGTATTGATTGATGCGGTAAATGCATTGGAGAGGGTGCTAGAAAGTTGTGTTTGGGGTTAGGAAGTCAGCGATTGTTCAAGTAAAACTTTTGTGATACTTTATCATGTCAGTCACTACAATATCAAAGAAAAGATAGAAAAGATCGCATTACTGCAAACAAAAGGTGATTAATCATCAGAACCAGGTGTAATTGAAAAAACAGCAGGACAAATCGAGGTCAGAAAAAAAAGGCAAAGAGTAGACAACAAAGTCTTTTCGCATTCGCATCATTCAATGCACAAAATGTGGATTTACACAATAATGGACCATACGCTATGAGAATCTGTGGTCCCGGAACAGTTAAAGCAACGACAAGTTAACTTTCAAAGAATACACAATTCGGTCGGGTGTATATTGATGATCACGGAGAAACGATGCAAATTTTAACGGGCAAAAAGAACGGCAATGTATATATTCCACGAATAACATTACACACCAAAGAAGATCGTGATATGCCATTCGTATTAAAATGTTTACAGTTTACCGTGAGAATAGCTTTTGCTATGACAATCACAGGGACAAACATTAGAAAAAGTCAGATTATATATTATAGAAACAGAAACAATATTCACTCACAGGCAGTTATACGTTGTGTTGTCACAATGTGTCTCTAAACAATATTGTTTTTAATGAAGCTTTAAAGTAACAGTGCAAATAATGAAATTGAAACAATTCCAAAGAAGAAAAAAGATATTAAATTGTATATCCGTTTAACCAAACACAGGGGTTGGCGAGCAAAGCGAGCAGGGGGCAAAGCCCCCTAGTATTTAACAATATTTTAACAAAAAATCTATGCGTTTTGCACATTGTGAGTATGTGACTGGAACACTGACATGTGGATTACACAAAACGAGTACTGTGAATTTTTTCACATACATTTTTCAGTCTTGCTTGCTGTGGGCCAGCATTGGTCAACACAGACCACCATTCTACTATAAACTTATTCTACCTTCTACCCTGTTGGCACCTTAAGCAAGACCCTTACCCTGCATTGCACTGTCCAGGGTATGACGCTACTCTGCATCCAGCACTACAAGCAGGTCCTCCAATTTACAGGGAAAACTTAGGGGTTGGTTGCAGGATTGGAACTCCAGCCACCGTAAAAAACCTCTCACTGTTCCAGTGTAGTGCTGAGGGGTCACCTGTCTGCACTCAGGTCCCAATCCAGGGGGTTCGTCGTGTGGTGGGTGTGGCAATGCACTGTAATCAGCACGTTCTCAACATTTCTCTCTCTCTCCATAAAAACATGAGATTACACTTTTTTTCTCATCCATCACTACAAAACACATATGGTATGTAACCCATAAAAAATATATAATGCTTAGGTGGAGTATTCCTCTAAACTTAAAAAAGGTTCAACTCCTTCAATCTCTCCTCACTGCGCCTACCTCTTAGTCCTGGAATGTGCATAGTCGCTCTTTTCTGGACTTTTTCTAGTGCTGCTATGTCTTTTTTGAAACATGTAGGTCAAAACCGTACACCGTAGTCCAGGTGAGGTAACACAAGTGTGTTATAGAAGCATTACCTCCCTTAACCTGTCCTTCATACATTGTGCTGTAATGCAGCAGTGAATTACATAAAACAGAACTCCTTCAATCTAGGTTTATATTTTGCACCACTACATAATCCATAAAACTTGCAATGACAATTATGAAGATGGCACTGAAAATATCAAAGGTTGAGCACTTATAGTGAATATCATTAGACTGGAAATAGTTATATTTCTTTAATAATACTGTATGAACCATTTACACTGTACATTTGCAAACAGATATGGAAGAAAACAAACTTAAACCCCTCAACAAACACTATATTTCAACAACTAATAACATTTTCAAACCAGCTTTATCCATTCCAGGAATGATGAAAGCCTTGACACCAGAAATGTCAAAACTGGGCTCTAAATATTATTGGAATATAGAAAGCATAAATGCGTATATCACTAATATAAAGTAGTAGTGTGTTTTGTTACTTCGTTGTTAAGAGTTTCATATACATTCCGCTTTTCTAGGTGTTTTTTAATCCGTTATTTCCCAATGATCGGACTGGTGGGTATGACAGTGAGAAAATAATAAATTAACAGTAGTCTCAAGATCAAAGCGCCAAAACCAAGATAAAACTGCATCTTGTCACTAGCAATAACTGAACGATACAGTCATACTTAAATGGACGGGCACGTTACATCAAAATCTATTCCTTATATCCCGATTCCGTTTTTCCCATTCTAGTAGAAAATAGAAGGCTCCACCATCACACACCTCTGTAATGCTGGTGCTTGTTACATGGGGCAGTGCTAACCCACACTACATGACGATCAAATGCATTTTCCACTTTAACTGCTATCAGCAACTTGTGCATGGAAAAGAAGGTTGCTTTGGTATATACTAAACATTAAATCTACTGGACCCTTCGGATGACCTTCGGAGCCTTCGCCGGCAGCAAGTAAAAAACCAGAGCTGGACGGGGCGCGGGGTTAACGTAGGGCTCACTCACAATTCCTACAGGTCAGCCAAGTCATCGGATCTCATTAATGTACAAACATACGCGTACAGTAAATATACGTCCATAAATATAAACATGAAGCATACAATTCAATTGACTTGATGAACTTTATATATGAGCCCGCATTTTGCCTCTCAGACTCTGGATCGCTGAAAGCTGGAATGAAGGGTGCGGCTCAAAACTGTATGAAGCACCCCATACTCCTAACACTATTGTTATGCAAGTTAAAATCATAAAAAACTAAAAAAAAAAAAGGAGTGCCCTCATGAAGGAGGAGATCAAGCTTCATATCCTGCCTACCGCATTTTAAAACGTCTTTTTTTCGTCTCGTTAGAAGTGCTTCACGTTGCAGTTGGCTGTGTGGTTTTCTAAAAGACAATTCACTTCCAGGTCACTCTTGAATCTGCAGCCGAGTTTCTCTGAGCTCCGTTGCTATTGCTAGACCCTCCCGTAAAGTCAATGATGCTGCAGCACGTGACAAAGGAGCATTCTTCAAGGCTTCGTCATAGCAACAGACTGCATTGATCTTCAGTACCGGTTGCGTGACTTGTCATTTTTCTAAATTCTGTAAATTTTGTTCTTGTTTGTTGAACGTGAGGCTGTATTTGTTGCCTCTGACGGCTAGCCTAACTCGCGGCGTTGTTTTACTGCAAGGTTCCCGAAAATCCGCCTCAGCGCGCATGCACGCTGGCACGTGACGTCACAGACGCATTACAGTATTAAGAACACACTCAGTCACTCTGCTGCATACTCATTCTAAAAGAACATTTGCGGAATGAACGTTTACAAATGGGAAAAAAGCTGAAGACTGCAAAGTACAATTATCTAATGAATTAAATTAAGCAACTATTTTTTTAGATTAATTAATCAAAAACTAATATTCATGAACATTGAAAAATTACAAATACGTTAATTTGAGCCGCATTGTAACAAAGGAGCAGATAAATGGAAACTATAGAAAAGACAGAAATGCGTTTTAGATCTTGCACATTTAGTCACAATAACTTGGTCCTGCTGTAGGCACAACACTAACAACATAAACCCACCCATATTCTGAATCCTCTATGCATCTTCTGTGCTACAGAGGCCGGAACCAACCTTGGACTGGATGCCTGTCCAACATTAGAACATATGAAAAATTTCTAACGAGAACAGGCCATTCAGCACAACACCTACTTCCTCCAAAACAACACCAAGTCTAGTTTTGAATGTCCCCAGAGTCCTATACTGTCAACCACACAATTTGGTACTTACTCTATTTGTCTGTAGTTCTCTGTGTGAAGAAAAACTTACTAATGTTTGCACAAAATTTACCTTTAACAGATTTGCAACTGTTCCCCTATGTTCTTGTTGGACTCATTATAAAATAACTATGTTCATCCTCTCATAGTTTTAAACACATCATGTCCCCACTTTACCTCTGTTTGCTTAAACTAAAGTGGTTCAACTACTTCAATCTTTCCCCATTACTCATACTTCGCTCTTCTTTGGACTTTTTCTAGGTGGATACAGTATGTCTTTTTTACTACACATAGACCAAAGTTGCACACACTACTCCAGATGAGGCCTCACAATTGTGTTGTAAGGCTTAAGCATGACCTCCTTGGACTTGTACTCTTACACACCCTTCTATATAACCTAACAGTCTGTCAGCCTTCTTAATGGCTCCTGAAGACTGCCTGGAGGTTGACAGTGTCAAGTCCACTATGACTCCTAGATACTTCTCATCAGGCATACTTTCAAGTTTCAGACCTCCCATTGTTTATTCAAATCTAATATTTTCCTTCCTATGTGTAATACTTTACATTTACTTACATTAAATTTAATCTACCACAAATCTTCCCAAGCCTGTATGCTGCCCATGTCCCTATGATTCAATGGATTCTAAATTATCTGCCATTCCACCTAGCTTGGTGTTATCTGCAAACATAACCTGCTTGTTGTTATAATTCTTTCCAGATCATTTATGTAAATTAAAATACCAGAGGTCCTAGTGCTGACTCCTGAGGGACACCACATTTAACATCACCCAATTCTTATACAGTTCCTTGTACCATAATCCTCCACTTCCTGTGTTTTAGCCAATTTTGCACCCATCTACGCACTATATCCTGAACCCCACATCTTTTAGCTGGATACCCAACCTCTTATGTGCAACCTTATCAAATCTCTCTATTATAATAAAAAAATCTTGGGAGACGAGACTTTTTATCCTGCGACGAGACATGATCTTTTGACAAGACTTTGTGCCAAGAGATTTAACCACACCTGGGGCCAGAAATACAAGACAAAGAGTAGTTAACAAAGTAGAACGTCGTAAAGAATTCAAAAACGTTGGCGCAATACACATGCAGAGCAGGTTAGAGACAATGGAAGTATGAAAATTTGAAAGTCTCAAAAAAATGATAGTAAAGATCACATTCGCGCAAACAAACGGAAATTATTACTTGGTGAAATAACGGAACAGCGAAAAGAGATCGAATGTATTGTTCAGATTTAAACTTTAAGTCAGAGGCATGTAGATCATCTAATTTGTGTTGTCATCAGGGAAAAGGATTGTTTCTTCCCTATGAAGAGGCGTATCCGCGAAAATTAAAAGATTTGTTGTTTGTTGAAATTGAAATCCCGCAAGAGAAAATTTCAAGCCCCGCGAGACAAGACTTTATGCAAAGAGATTTGGAAAAGTCCTGCCCACATCTAAAACATTTACAACCATGCACACAGTTCAATCATTTCTCATTTGTGTGAATGCTATTGTCAGACACAGTTCATGTAGAGAAAAAGAAACGATATTCACTCACGGGCAGTTATACGTTGCATTGTCATGATGTGATTCCAAACATGGAATCAAAATTCAATGCAATATTGATGCAAAGGTAAAAGCAAAAAGAGATCGAATATATGGGCACAGGTGATATGACAGAAGTATGAAGATATTGTTTGGCTTTAAACTTTAAGTCGAAGACTTGTAGATCATCTAATTCGTGTTGCCATCAGGGAGAAGTAATGTTTCTTCCCAATGAAGAGACTTATCCATGACAATTAAAAGTTTTGTTGTTTGCGAGCAGCAGAGACGCGAAGTTGCTGGCGCGCAGCGCAGACAGGGGGATTGGCGAGCAAAGTGAGCAGGGGGCAAAGCCCCCTATAAAAATCAAGATAAATAATATCATATACACCACCCTGATCGTATCCTTTTGTTGCTTCCTCACAGAATTGCAACATGTTAATAAAAAAAACAACATCTCCTGTTCGAACCCATACAGACTGTCCTCTAAAACTTCTGTTCTTGCCATGTGCTGCTCAGTTTTCTCTTTAATAATTCCTTCCATTAATTTACCTGTAATGTACGTTAAGCTTACTAGTTATTTGGATCTATAGTATAATCTAATTATATAATGGAATAATATTTGCAATTTTTTGGTTTTTAGGAATTTCACCCATGTGCAGTGACTTTCAAAAAATATGAATACTCCTTAGGCACTCAAAGACAAATGTTATCAGTTACATAAGCTAATTCATTATCATTTCAATTCAGGCCTGGAGCATTTCCATCAGTGATATCCACATTTAATGTGGGTGGAAATGCAAAGGCGTTTTCTATTCATATACAACAAGCAAGTATGTAGAAAAGACAAAAGCACCGTGCAGGGCAGTGGCAGCAGTTAGGTAAGTCGCAGAAAGGTAGCCAACACTGACACCTGTGCAGCTTTAAAAAGTGAGCACAATGCTGGCAAGTGGTACGTTTGAAACTGACATACCATTTCCTTCATGAGACTGTCACATCTTTGGGGTCATGCTAAATCACCAAAGTTCATTATGACAGTCTGACATATTGCATGATGTTGGCTTTTTCTTGTTGGGTTATTAGGAGCAGCCAGTCTCCCTTGTAACTACAGGTTATAACAGCGGTGTGCTATGCTGCGAGTGAGACCACTAATCCCCAAAATGTTGTGTGAATGTGTGGAGTCCATCTGATTTCTATCTGGACATATTGAGTACACTGGAGACGCATTTCATTTTTTTTTTCTTTTTTTTATTTGATGCCAGGTGTAATCGCAATTCAGATAAATGTAATGCATGTTCAGAGTGGGTCTTTGAGAAAACTGAAGCTGTATGTAATATGTTTTTAATTGTGATGAATATACCCTCATACATTTTTCATAGTTTTGACATATTTGGCATAACTTAATTGCTTGTGATTTTTAAGTATTTTGCTGCTATTTTATAATTATTTTCAGTAATCTTGCCGCTCCCCTGGAAGTTTATTTTGGCCACATTGAGAACAATTCCAGTAGAGGGTGGCAAGTTACCAGAATTAATCCAAACATGTTTGGTCGAAAGAATTGCTTTGGATGGGATGCCAATCCACCTCAACTCCCACTCACAACCTTAACCATTTTCACTTATACCAATGCCAAGTCACCAGTAATCCTAACCTACATCTCCTCAGTATGTGTTTGGTCAGAAACCTGACAAAAATAAAGAGTGTGTAATGACATGGGCAACTCTCGTAAAATCAGTACCAGTAGGTGGGGTTTTGGTTTACAGTACCTATAGCCATTGGGATGGAAATAAAGAAAGACATGTTTACCAAACTGAGGTAATTTCGTGTAGGTTAATAACTATTACATGGTACCAGAAGTGGGGTATCCCTGTGTATAAGCATAGATACTATTAAACCTCCCCCTGCTATATAACTTGAAGAAAACGTCAATGAAAACTGGTGAAGTTTTAAAGAATGATTTTTGGTGTATCTCACTGCTGTCGGAGCAATGGACCAGCCAGAAGCATGTAAATTAGCACTTTTGTTAATAGTAGTGGGCCTGCATGAAATTGAAGTATATAATACACTTGCAAAAATGTTTTTCAACTGCTCAACAAGAAAAATCAAAACCAGTGAGTGCAGTTGATGTGGATGAATATGTACAGTATATTTTTTTGTAGGAATGGTTCATAATGGCATGGATTTGTACAGTGGTCCAGCAAAGGAAGTTTGGACAATTCATAAGGATACTCAATGTCAGTGGAACTGTTATAACATTTAAACTGTATTCTGAAGCCAAAGTAAACCTTGTAAGTGTTAGTGATGTAAAGAGTCTTAAAGATAAACCAAAGATTATACATAAGTCAGTGGCTCTGAAAGCCTGTAATGGACAAGATATTCAGATTCATAGCACTTGTAAGTTTTGAATGCGATGATAAAAAGTAAAATAGATGTACTGTTATTTGTGATTATGCCTGAAGGACATGATTCTTGGTTGGGTGATAAGGTATGCAAAGAGCTACAGTATGTTTAGTTCAATGAATTTATGCCATCAATGGTCCGGGCATGCCACAGTACAACAATTCGACATGGCTGAATATTATACTTGTAAAGTGTTTCGTGGGTTTGGTGCCTTACCATTGACATATTCTATTAAACTGAAAGATAATGCACATCCAGTCATTCATGCACCAAAAAGGCTTCCAGTAGATACCCTGCAGAAGGAGCTGGACGAGATAATCTCATTAGGTGTAATAAAGAAAGTTGAAGAGTCCACAGATTGGGTGAATTCGATGGTCTGTGTGAAAAAGAAAAATGGTGATATTCTTGTGTGTGTGTGGATCGAAGGGACCTCAACAACAATATTAAAATGGAACACTATCAAATACCCAAGTGGGAAGAAATGATGTGTGAAATATCAGAGGCAGAAATCTTCTCCAAAATGGATACCTCTCATGGCTTTTGTAAAATTAGATTGGATGACTCAAGTGCCAAACTCTGCACATTTAATAGCCCTTTTGGCTGGTACTTTTTTCTGCATCTTCCATTTGGCATCAGCTCCACTCCATAGATATTTCATAAGGCAGATTGTTTAAGGCCTTGAGGGGGCCCGTGTTTATGAAGATGATATTATTGTTTATGGTTCATCAGAACAGGAATGTAATTTCAGATCAGAGAATGTGCTTCAAAGAATTAAACAGTAAGTTCTCAAGCCAAACAGAAACAAATGAAAGTTCACAGTGAAAAAAGTTACCTTTCTTGGAAATACATTATCTGCTAATGGAGTTCAACCAGACAGATATAAAGTTCAGCCTATATTAGAAATGAACAGGGCCATTGATAAAAAGGGAATACAGCAGGGTGCCCTTGGCATACTCAATTATCTGGGAAAATTTGTACCAAATACGTCTGTGAAGATCACATATTTAAGAGGTCTACTTCAACAGCAGGCACAGTTCCAGCAGAATCATGAACATGAAAAACAATGGGAAGGATTGTTAATCATTCTAGCTGAGGAACCATTATCAACATTTTCCTGTCCAGATAGACCAACAAAGATTTCTGCTGATGCTTCGCAAATTGGCTTAGGTATGGTGCTCCTTCAGCAGAATGGGGTAATTTGGTGCTCAGTGGCATATGCCTCCCATTCAGTGACACCAATTGTCAGCTGTGATTTTGGAGACTGTTCATAAACCATTGCTCACCATTATAAAAAAAAAAATATGTCCCCACAAATACAGAGGTTCATGATGAGGTTGCAAAGATATGATTTTGAGCTCACCTATGTTCCCTGAACACGTATTGTTCTAGCAGATGTTATTTCTCAGACTGCACTTCAAACAGCTGAAACTCAGAGTGAACTGGAAAAAAGATGTTTCACTCCATGTAGACATGGTTTATAATATTCTGCCAGCTTCTCAAAAGCAGCTAGCAAATATAGCTATGGAGATATGTAAGGACCTGGTCCTATCGAAGGTCAATGAGAACTTGCACCATGGCTGGAAGAGATGGTCATGCAAACAGTATTATCCTATACAAGAAGTGCTGTCAGTTGTGGACGGTTTGCTTCTTCAAGGTGAAAGGATTATAATACCTCCCTCCATGAGGAGTCAAATGCTTGCAAGAATACTCGAGGGGCACTTGGGCGCTGAAAAATCCAAATGGCAAGCAAGAACAATTCTGCACTGGCCCAACATGAATGCTGATACTGATCAGTTGAGATAAGTAAGTGTAGCATGTGTTTGGAATATTGCTATAAATAGCCAAAGGATCTGATGATGATACATGAGGAACTTGAACGGCCTCGGGAGAAGGTTGGAACAGATCTGTATCGTTTTAATAATAGAAGACTATCCATTCGTCCTTGATTATTTTTCTAATTACCCAGAAACAGTGCTACTGCCCAACACATTAGCCAGCACCATCATAAGGCATATGAAGTATTCCGCAGACAACGGACCTCAATTTAGTAGCCTGGAATTTAAACAGTTTGCATTGTGTTATGACCTGTGTCATATAGCTTCTAGTCCTCGTTATCTCCAGTCAAATGTAAAAGCTGAAAAAGATGTCCAGATTATTAAATGATTGCTGAAAAAGCAGCACACAGTAATGCTGATCCTTATCTTGCAATATTAGCTTACAGAACAGCTCCAATTGAATGAAGTCTCCAGCGGAACTCCATTTGGGGCACAAACTTCATTCAAGACTTCCCAGACATGATGCTGCTGTTACAAAGGACTAAAACATTCATTGGCCGCACATTAAGACTTAAACAAAGACAAATGGCCCTGTATGATCGGACAGCTACACCCCTTGAGCCACTATCCAAGAATGATGTGGGGTCGGGAGCGTGGTCAAAGAAGGCTGCAGTACTTGAACAAGTAGTTCCACAATCTACAAAGTTCTGACTAAAGACAGTGATGTCTATAGAAGAAACCGAAGGAGTCCTCTGAAGACAGAAGAGACATTCAGCTTAATTAATGACCATGGGCAAGATTGCGATGGGCTCTTGATTAAAAACGACAGCACTGCACAGAGTAGTACACTGAAAAAAGTATAACATTGAGGTTTTTCATTCAACGTAAATTTTCTCTTTCAAGTAACTTAATATTAGTCATTTAGTGTTGTAGCTTGAAATATTTGGTTTCAGATTTCAATCAAAGTAAAAAAATGTGTTTGTACCAAAGTAAGTTATGGTGGAGGGAATAAACATTAAAATCCTATTTCAGTTAACCTAATATTTTAGGTTGTTCATGTGCTGTGTGGGAGGGGCCATTTGTATATTCTTCTGGTCGAACTTTCCAGCGTGCTGGCTTTCCAACTGCCAAAAAAGAAGAACACTTTCCCAAGTGGAGTGGACATGGCTATACAGGTCTGGTCATTTTCAGCAGCAGACTTTTATAACGGAGGATTTCTGTTAAGTAACCCTGTTTCTCAACTGTTAATTTTAAGTATAAGAACTTGTAATAAAACATACTTTCAAGAAAGCTGTAGAAATATTTAATAATTTTTTGTTGTATATTTAAGATTTACACTGCAAAATGCTTATGTATTTGCACTAGATTTTTTAATAAATATAAAAAGTACAGGATTGGAATGTGTTATGTTCATAATGTTTCTAATAGCATAAAAACAGGTTATGACCAATAAACCCTTTTAAAGTGTAACAACTTAAAAAATAGATTTATTTCCGTATAAAACAAGTGATAGCGCTTTGAGTACTGGGAAAAGCGCTATATAAATGTAATGAATTATTATTATTATTATAATTGCACTCAATCACTCTAAATGATTTGCCTCAACTTAAAAATTGTGGGTTCAATAAGATAAAAAGAATTATATTGGTTCAGATTGAAAATATTAAGTGTGAATCATTACCTTAATTATTTTAAGCTGAATGGAGGTTATACTTTTTTCAGTGTACACCAACGGAAAGCAGTACAGCAGGTGACACTGAGCAGCCAGCAAGTCCCAGCCTACTAGGAAGTTACTGGAAAGGCTTGATATTTGAATAAATAAGTAGTGGATTCTACTACAGGACTTGGACAGTTTAAAAGGGAAAAAAAGTTGTTTGTTGCGGAGTTACCATTTCTATTTAACTGTTTCTTGTTTGAATTAAAGGGGGAAGATATAATGATATAGGCAACTGTCCCAACATCAGTCCCAGTGGGTGCGGTTTTGGTTTACGGCGCATATAGCCGTGTAAGACGGAAATAAAGAAATACGCTTTAACCAAATCGGAGTAATTGTGTGTAGTTTAATAACTATGACAGGAGAACAACAACACGTAACAGTATATGGAATTAAAACAACGTCACCTGACCGTATAAACAATGTAATGTTATCAACACCGAAGATGCAAAATGAGGAATCACTGAGGGCACTGATTGTTGACAAGGCGTTGTGTTTTACTGTAAGAATTTAAAAAAAGAAAGAAAGAAAATCACGGGATCTCGCGACTGCTAACCCTCTCGCCTTCTCGCGTTGTTCTTTCTAATAAAGAGAAGCAATAAAACACATCCACTGTATTTTGTTGAAGATCGGGATGTGAGGCTTTTGGTTCGTCCTTATACTCAGGAAGTATCTAAGGTTAAACGACTATATTTTTCAATTTTCGCATTTAAGTCAGTTTATTTTTATTTGTATTATATCTTAGTAGCCATGTTGTCCTCCCATTTTAGTATTAATGTATGTATTAAATACCATTTTAAATAACATCGCATGCGCTTAAAGTTTATAAATGTGTACTTTACATCTACGTAAATCTGTGAAGTCGTTTAGCTAATAAATAAGGTGGTGGACGCACATCTCTAAAGGAGGTAACTATTCTTAAATTAGCACGGTTAGTACTGTACGAGTCCTTTTATCAGTTAATCCATTTTATTAACCCTTAACCCAGTATAGTCCTACTTTTGGAGCGAGGAGCCTAACCAACGCTAAACGTGAACTTACAGAACAGGTCCGCTCGCACTGGGCTGATTTTGGAAGCTTCAATTAATTTGAGGCGTACATCTATTAACGTGCAGGGAAACAAACGGAGCCCCCACCCTAAATAAAGATGGGCGAGCGACACAGAAAATAACTTACAGTAAACTGTCACTCCATTTGACTTGTATGTTGTCTGTTTTGATTCCGAAAATAAAGGGGCGCGAAAACGGATTATTTTATTAGTTATCTTGTGAACATTTATGTTCGTTATCTTGTTCTGCAAATGTAGTCGTAATTGTGTACTTTATCACAACAATATTTGAATCTATCCATTTTTAACCCATGTATCAACAAATATTTTAACAGTTGGCGCGCGTGTATTTTAAATTGGTGTTAACCCAGGCACGGTTGCGCTCGGGTCCTAGTTTGGCACCGTGAGGTGGTTCGTCGTGTGGTGGGTGCAGGGTTGCCAGGTGCTACATGCAAAATCCCCCGATCAGCAAGCCAATTCCCCAGCAAATTTCAAAAATGTACATGCTTAATAAATACTGTTTATAAAAACTGATCATTGTTCTGAAGTAATGGTTTTTCACTTGTTCAAGTACACTTCCAACTATTTTTTAAATTGTTCCAATGAAAGATCCTTTCAGACTTTCAATATCAATGCCCATTTTCGCTCAACATGGAGTTTTTTTTTACTAATGATAGGCACCTTTTGATATTCAAATTAGGTTGAAGTACTGTGAAATTATCCTTTAATAATAATAAAGTTTACTGAGTGTATTGCACGTGAATCTGTCATAAGAAACGCCATTTTAAGCACGTGATGTAGTGTTTTGTGGTCTGAAATGAACAAATGCATTTTAAATAAGTAAAGACATTGTTCAGCCTGAAATGTAATAATATAACACAATACACTTTCTCAGTTTAAATTGCAAGCTGGAGAGTTTGAAACACTTTTAAGAAGTAAACATCAAGACCCTGTTAAACATCTTTCAAAATAAGCTAACTAACCTGTTTACATATTTACCTATCAGTTGGCTAATCAGTATGTTTTATACAGTACATTGTTTTTCACTGGAAATACCACTGCAATGAGCTTTATGGTTTAAATAACGGAAAATCCAAGGACAGTTTTAAATGTTGTTTCATCAAATGAGTATCTAAAATAATGAACACACATAGTCAATTGACAGGCAGAAGCCACATGCATATCGATGGAATAATATCTGAAATAAGAAGAGGATGTGATGGGGATGTGAGCTTTCATTCAGGATTTAAATTTGTGGGCTGCTAGGACTTAACTGACAGACTTAAGAGATAATGTGCAACAGATGGTGAATGATTGTAGCCATGGAGTATGGGTAAAGGAACTTGAGTTTATTTTGGCTCATTCCCTTGGCCTCTGTGGAGCTGGCATGTTTGCCTTATGCCTGCTGGTGTTTACTTAGGATACCTTAGTATTATTCCGTATTCCATTCAAAATAAAAAATGTCCCAATATGAATCAGTAAGTACAGATGTGGACGTGCGTGCTGCATTAGATTCATATCCCCAGTCAGGGTTGAATTCTGCCTTTTTTCCATGGAGACAACAAAATTTTGTTGAAAAAAAAAGTTTTATATTGTGATAATTAACCCAACGTATTTAAACTGATATGTTAAGTTTAATGGGATGGTGTCCAGTCTACCATTGTGTGCTAGACAGTTCACTGAAAAAAGAACACTTTTATTCAAATTGATTTTGAGTGTATATATCTTTTGAAAATCTGCTAGAGTCTACCATTGTGTGCTAGAGAGTTCACAGGAAAAAGAACTTTTATTCAAATTGATTTTGAGTGTATATATCTTTTGAAAATCTGCTAGTGCTTTTAGGGCTGCTGCCACGGAATTTTGTGCGTCAGATCTATACAGTATCATATCATCTGCAAATAGTGATATTTTCTGTTCTCTGAAAATCCCTTTTATCTCTGATGCATTTCAAAAATAAATAGCCAATGGCTCAATGGCGATTGCAAAGAGCAATGGTGATAGGGGGCATCCTTGTTGAGTACCACATTCTACTTTGAAGTAGTCTAAAATAATGCAGTTAATACAAATTAAGGCTTCTGGACTAGTATAGAGTAGTTTGGTCCATGCATATTTGTTTGGGCTAAACCCAAATTTGTGCAATTTGGAGAATATGGAGTCCAATTCAACCATATCAAGTGCTTTTTCTGTGACAAAAGATAATAAGATCTCAGGGGTGTTAGATTTAATGGGTGAAAATAAACAAACTAGAAACTAAGATTAGAAACTAAGCATCTGCCTTTAATAAATCTGGTTTGGTCTTGTGATATTACAGTAGGATGCACTTTCTTAGTCCGTCTGGATAGGGTTTTGAGAGTATCTTAACATCATTTATTCAGGAGTGAGACTGGTCTGTATGATGCACATTGTAGCAAGTCCTTATTTTTCTTGGGAAAGACAGTAATGAATGCTTGGAGAAAAGTTTGAGGTAGAATTTTGTTGTCTCCAACTTTTATAAACATTGCTAATAATAATGGAGCTAACTTATCTGGAGATTTTAAAGAAAACTCCAGAGGGAAGCCATCAGGGCCTGCTGCATTCCCACTTTGAAGTGAGTTTATAGCATCCAGTAATTCTGAGAAGGTCGGAGGTTTACCCAGTTCCTCTGCACTAAGAAAATCTAGCTGTGGTATCTGTAATGCATCCAAAAAATCATTAGATTATGTATTATCATCTTTAAACTGAGTAGAATATAAGGTCTTGTAGTACTCTCTAAATGTGTGGGTTACATTTTTATGGTCAATGATTTTATCTCTGTCTGTCTTGATAATTACTGTAATTGCATTGTGAACTTTGTGCTTGAGAATTTGTTAAGATCTTATTAGCCTTCTCTCAGTGTTCATAGTAATGATGTTACGATTTAAAAATGTTTTGTTTCTTTAGTTTTCAGGCAGTTAAATTCTGATTGCAAAGTCTGTCTTTTTCTATAAAGTGCCTCATTTGGAGACATGGCATATTCTTGATCTATTCTGCTAATTTCACTGATTAACTTAGATGTCATTTTGGTTTCCAATTTATTTTTGTATTTTTGTCCTCATACAAATGCCTTCATATTTTTCCAGAGTATTCCTGCAGAGACCCGAGGATGCATTTGTCTTTAGAAAATAATCAATATGCTTGGATATGAATTCTGTATAATTCCCATCATCTAATGACAGTGGGTTAAGATGACAGCTACGAGACAAGTGTGTAGTGTACAGTGATCCCTCGCTATACCGCGCTTCGCCTTTCGCGGCTTCACTCTATCGCGGATTTTATATGTAAGCGTATTTAAATATATATCGTGGATTTTTTGCTGGTTCGCGGATTTCTGCGGACAATGGGTCTTTTAATTTCTGGTACGTGCTTCCTCAGTTGGTTTGCCCAGTTGATTTCATACAAGGGACGCTATTGGCAGATGGCTGAGAAGCTACCCAACTTACTTTTCTCTCTCTCTCTCTCTTGCGCTGTCTTTCTCTGATCCTGACGTAGGGGGTGTGAGCAGGGGGGCTGTTCGCACACCTAGACAATACGGACGCTAGTCTAAAAATGCTGAAAGATTATCTTCACGTTCCTACCATCTGTGCAGCTGCTTCGTGAAGCGACATGCTGCACGGTGCTTCGCATACTTAAAAGCTCGAAGGGCACGTATTGATTTTTGACTGTTCGTTTCTCTCTCTCTCTCTCTCTCTCTCTCTCTCTCTCTGCTCCTGACGGAGGGGGTGTGAGCTGCCGCCTTCAACAGCTTTGTACCGGCGGTGCTTCACATACTTAAAAGCCAAACAGCCCTATTGATTTGTTTGCTTTCCTCTGTAGAGAAAAGCCAAGCAAAATGACACCTTTTATTGGCTAACTAAAAAGATTACAATATGCAAGCTTTCGAGGCAACTCAGGCCCCTTCTTCAGGCAAGATCCTCTCTCTTTCTGACAGTCTGTGCTCCTGACGCGCACTCCTTTGAAGAGGAAGATATGTTTGCATTCTTTTAATTGTGAGACAGAACTGTCATCTCTGTCTTGTCATGGAGCACAGTTTAAACTTTTGAAAAAGAGACAAATGTTTGTTTGCAGTGTTTGAATAACGTTCCTGTCTCTCTACAACTTCATGTGTTTCTGCGCAAATCTGTGACCCAAGCATGACAATATAAAAATAACCATATAAACATATGGTTTCTACTTCGCGGATTTTCTTATTTCGCGGGTGGCTCTGGAACGCAACCCCCGCGATGGAGGAGGGATTACTGTATAGTGAATAAAGCTCCATGATCAGAGGGGTGTGGTCAGAGATAACAATAGCATCGTAGTTACAGGATTTGATAATGGTCAAAAAATTATTGTCTATGAAGTAATGATTCTTGAATAACAAGGATGTACTGGTGAGAAGAAGGAATATGCTCTAGGTTTGGATTTTAAAGTCTTCATGGGTCTGATAAGTTACGATCCATTACAAACTGTGTCATTATTTTAGCATCAAACCAGGTCTGTATTTAAAACACAATTAAAGTCTCCAGCCATAATCATTTTATGAGTGTTCACATTAGGAATAAATGCAAACAAATTTTGGATGAAATCTCTTATCATCCACATTAGGTGCATAGATATTTATCAAACGCACCTTAATATCAAATAAATTGCCCATCACCAATGACATATCTCCCTTCAGGATCAGATACTTTGTCTGATAGTACAAATGGAATTTTTCTGTATAATAAATTCCCACACTCCTAATTTTCTATGTATAGCTGGAGTGAAAAACATGGCCAATCCAATCTCTTTGCAACCAAAACCATTAAGTGAGTGTCCTGTAAAAATACTATCTTGGCATTTAGTCCTGTTAGGTGAGTAGAATACTTATTTTCTGTTTAATTCATGATTGAGAAATTTGACATTCCAGTTCACAAAGTTCAAAAGACATTGCTTCTGAACTTGGTTTGACATTTTGTAGTCTTAAGGTAGTACATTGTTTCATATGATAGTGTTGACATAGATTTCATATTATTGCCAGGTGTTATGGCTATGGGCCTATTGTTATGTTGGCAAGTACAGTTATTGGGGTAGAAAGGATAAATAACAAATAGCTTTGCTCTGTTTCTCTCCCCACCCCCACCTCCCACCCATAATTTTGCCTTCCAAATTGAGACTAGACCACACTGCACTCATTGCACAAAGTCCTGGTCTTCTGAGATCCCAAGAGACAAACTTGAATGTTTCAATAAATCTTATAAAGTATTTCTTTGAATATTTAGATTATAACAAAACTGTTGCTGAATTCAATAACACGAAGGGACTGCTATAAAAATAAAATGAATATCAATCCAAAATAAAATCTTTTAAAGGAAAAGGCCCAACATATACAGTATTTGGTAAAGTAATATTTTGATTAGGGAATTGAGAATGTACAATTTTAATGTTGCTGGATTCAGAATTAAACTGTTAAAATATTTAATGGCATTTTCAAATCTATTAAAACCACCTAGTGATGAGCCTAATACAAATACAGAAGTGAAATATTATTGTGTTGCATCCTGTAACTGTTAATGCAACTGTCCATTTCAAATCATTTGTTTTATTCAGAAATTTTTTATAGCTTTAAAACTTCATAGAAATGGAATGAAGTGAAGTAATAATAACAACAACAGCAACAATAATAATAATAATATCCTGAGGTCAGTTTAAGGGAATCTGACATAGTATCATCCCAGCAAACACACCTAGATGGCACTACTAGTAGGCTAACAACCCCTGGCTTTAGACATACTCTAGTAAGTAAATATTCAGTGGCCGTCATGAAGTAAATTGATTTTAGTTTAATTTTGAAGTTGTGGAGAAAAAGAGCCATGGAAGCACTTAAGGAACTTATTGTTTTGCCAGTAACTGTAGTGTTTGCATGTTTTGAGCTTAATTTATTGTAATTTTGAAATCTACCAGTAGATGTCACAGAAGATGCACTTAATGTGAAGTTTTATTAAAGGCATTCTCTCTTAACTATTAACAGGAAACGCATTTCTGGGAGTGGCTTTTAGAGGGCTAGAACCACTGGTAAAGAATCAAATAATAAAAATATTATTATGTTCATGATCAGCAACCCCAATGAAGCATAAAACAACACTTCACATAGCCTATCTATATTACCTATCAAAAAGTGCTATATAAATGTAATGAATTATTATTATTATTATCACTATTTTTTTTTAATTTATGAAAAGCAGTGACTTTGATGCCTTGTATCCCATGGTGAGGGCATGTACAACTTCAAGTCCGTCATGTCATTTTTGCTGGAAACACTTATTGGTTTACTCTTTATCATAAGGGTATAATTTCCTGCATCAAATAGCACCAAAAAAAAAATGGCCTAAAATTAGATCTGTTTTGGATCGAGAGGACTAAAAATAGGGGGTGGAACCCCTAACAGGTTGACATCTTCCATAACTAGACTTCAAGATGGGCCAAATGGTACAGTATATCATATGTGAGGTTTTCTCGTACCAGTAAATCAGGAAGTGCCATACAAATATATTCAAAATTCTGATATCCAGCATATTTTCTGTTTTGCTACCATCATTTTAGAATAGCTTTATAAATTAACAAACTAATGATGAAAAATATACAGAAAAAAATGCAATTTAAAAAATCATTCAATATCAAATAAACAAACTTTCATTCTTGTATAGAGCTAATGCAAAATATAATTGAACATTCAAAGAAGCGGTTTACAAAATGTTCTATACAATGAAGTATAACCAACTAGAAGGCTAACACTTGCAGAAACAATGTATTCTGATGTATACCAAAATAAACTGGACTGCATATCACTAGATAGATAGATAGATAGACAGACAGACAGACAGACAGACAGACAGACAGACAGACTGACTGACTGACTGACTGACTGACTGACTGACTGACTGACTGACTGACTGACTGACTGACTGACTGACTGACTGATAGATAGATACTTTATTAATCCCAAGGAGAAATTCACATACTCCAGCAGCAGCATACTGATACAAAAACAACATTAAATTAAAGAGTAATAAAAATGCAGGTATGACAGACAATAACTTTGAATAATGTTAACGTTTACAATAGGGGTGGAATTGAGGAGTCGCATAGTTTGGGGGAGGAACAATCTCCTCTGTCACTATGTTGATAACAACAAAGAAATATATGTAGATTATATAACATCCAGCAAATAAATACATATTCATGGAGTCTGTAGTAGAGAAAATACAGACAACTGAATCCATTATAATTTATGGAAACAGAGATAATAGACACAACAAAGCAATGATTATAACAAAAAGTTTGATTTTCCATTCTTTCTAATCATTGATTTCTAAAACCTGCTTATTACTCCCTTTTATAGGGAGCCATTGCTAATATCTATGTGTGCATACTGTATGTGTTAACATTCTGCATTTATGATTTGCACTTTTGTTTTTTCCTTTTATATTTGTAATTACTGCATAGAATTATAAGCACATATGTGTAGATGCACTTAAAAAAACTGAATTAAATTGAATTGAACGATAGATAGGAATATAAAACTAACTTGAGTTTCTCTTGAGGGGAAAATAGTTGCTACATTTAAACAATGAAAAGTCTTCATGCGAGTTATAAGCTTTGTTAGGTTACTTGCACTTTGGTTTACTGCACTGCTGCTTTTTCACGCTCTAACGTTTTTTGATATCTTTCAGTTTTCTAAAAAGTACTATAGTTGTATTGTACATTATCAGAATACCTTAATGCAGAGTGTTTCATGTGAATGATGAGTACTATATAATTATTTATGGGTGTGTCGTTACCTAACGTAGTAATTTTTTATTCAACCGCTATAAATGCAATAAAAATAATTATTTGCTGTAAAAATGTTAAGTCAGAGAGTACTAAGAAGAACAATCTGAAAAAAACCCACTTTATTCAGAGGTTAGCCAGTACTGGAATTCCTGTGTACAAAGCATGATGCCATCATACGGAGCTGACGGCACTGATAACCTGTCCATGCATATTTCTTAATCAACATTATAAAGTTCTGAGTCAGAAATGTAGGCAAGGCAGGAAGCAAGAAACAGTCCATCACAGGCTGCACTAAAGCACATACCATGAATGACAATTAGTAATGGCCTCATTTCTCTGTTCATTATATTCTGTTTTGTTTATGCCTGTCATTTATATATAGTGTCATATATTGTTCTGCAGATGGATGTTTGGGGGTTTTTTTGTATGCAAAATAGACTCAATTGTGCATGCAAAATACACCATCTTCTGAAGTGGCGAGAAAACACCATGGTAATCATGCATGCATTATAGTAAGTAAATGGAAAGACTGGTGGTAAGCTAAAGACAAAATATTCTTGCCAGCATTATATACTATGGACATTAGTTAGTTCTAATATCTTCATCTAATTTGTTTCCTTTTTTTACATAGGAAGTTATAATTGACATCTCAGATGTGTCTTGAAATTTCCTTATATAGTATATGCTAATATAATTCTCGGGGCTAAAGTTATTTCACTGAAAAGATATTCATGTGAAGACAGAAATTTCATCATGTGCTAGCAGGGGTGGTTTAAACTGGGAAGTCAAAAACCAAAGTTGAAAGGATTGGTTTATTAGTATCAGTTCTTTAAAAAGCAGAGCAACAGATTACAGTATTTCCTGACAATTACATGAACAGAGGATAGAAAAATTATAATACTCAAAATCAACTGAGTTTCGTATATTATTGCACAGCAACATCCAGAACCAGCAATTACCTGGCAAGCTTCAAAATGACATGCTTTGCTTCAGTATGCCTAGAATTTAATTTGGAACATTAGTCTGAAATGCTCTTCACAAACAAACCTGATGAGGTAAAGAATAGAGCGGAATTAAAATTCAATATAGTCATCCATCTGTCAAACTCCTTATTTCATAACAAGGCAAACCACAATTGCTCATACATACAATGCCAATTTACGGTCACCAATCAACCTAGCAAGCCTGTCTACAGGCCACGTTAGGAACAGTAACTGGAGGCAATACAGATTTATTCAGGAAGACTGTGCCAACTTCAAATGGTGCCTGTAGCTCAATTTGAATCCCGTGTCCCTGGATCTTTAAAGCTGTATCCCTAGGCCCTGTGCCATCATGCCAACAAAGAACTTAACAATGTATCTGACATTCTAACCCATATTCCAGCCTTTCTAAGGGTTGAGAAGGGTCTTACTTGGAGGTTTAGTCATGTAAATTGGCACATTTCTGTTAATAAGCTGTACATCCACATATTATTCAAACATACAATTATGCTAACTACAAGTGTTGGATGTACAGAGAACAGTAACAGTGGCAGCATATAAAATGATAGTTTATCGATTGTCAGTGACTGAACTTTCAGCTCCATTTGCAACTTCTAATTGATTAAAAGAAACACAGAAAAAAGACGTTAAATAGTACAGTGGGACTAGCAAGGCCTAGTTTACTTTTCAACCTCTAACAATGTTTACAATACACATGAGCCTCATAACATAATCTACATAGTTTTTCAGTTAAATCTGATTCCACTGAATAAAAAAGTAACTTACTGGGGATGTATGAGGGAGTGTGTCCATGCATCATCTGATGGTCTGATGCCCCTGTGCAGGGCTAGTTCAGGTCTTGCACCCTATGCTCACAGCCATGGGCTGCAGCTCCCACTACTAAGCCTAAAACTGGATTACGCACCTCCAGAAAGCAAATGGATGGATTCCAAGCCTCCATGCAGTGTTGAAACTGTATTCATTTAATGTTTACTACTTTTAATTAAATTCTGTTTTCTTAAATAATTTGCTTCTTCTGCTCTCATTCTGAAGTTCTGATTTGCTTCTTTTTAATATAGACACAGATTAACATGACATTACTAAAGAAGAACAGCTACCTAAATGTTATTATCACCTGTGTGATCATTAGTGAGCAATAAGGTCAATAAGTAAAATGTTCTAAAAGAAATACCAGAGCCAAATCTGAACTAGGGCGGCACGGTGGCGCAGTGGTAGCGCTGCTGCCTCGCAGTTAGGAGACCCGGGTTCACTTCCCGGGTCCTCCCTGTGTGGAGTTTGCATGTTCTCCCCGTGTCTGCGTGGGTTTCCTCCCACAGTCCAAAGACATGCAGGTTAGGTGGATTGGCGATTCTAAATTGGCCCTAGTGTGTGCTTGGTGTGTGGGTGTGTTTGTGTGTGTCCTGCGGTGGGTTGGCACCCTGCCCGGGATTGGTTCCTGCCTTGTGCCCTGTGTTGGCTGGGATTGGCTCCAGCAGACCCCCGTGACCCTGTGTTCGGATTCAGCGGGTTGGAAAATGGATGGATGGGAAATCTGAACTAGTTCAATCAAGGAAACAGAAATGCTTTGTAAATTTCTATAAACGTTTCAGTTGAGAATTTATAGATGAACATAATAAAAGTAGAAACTGGGAAAAGGCAGCATGCTTAATTGGAACTGGTGCCAAGTTAACAGTAATAATTATTTGGGATTAAATCCTTTAGCCCTTCACTGTGGCTTCTGAGGCCCCAGACTGAACATCCCTACTGTATGCACACTGTAATAGGAGTGTATTTTCATACTCAGATCACATCACAATGATAGACACTATAGGAATAAATCTAAAGGAAATTATGTTGCTGCATGTAAATACTAACAAAAAAAGTGTTTTAAATGCATTTTTAAATTAACCCAGTTACTCACTCTTTCTCTATCTACTTTCCCTGTGCAATGTAGCAATTACCACCTTCTCTTTGGCAATTCCCACTTGCTCTGAGGCTTTCTAAGGTATACAGTTCCTCCAATGTGAACTATTTCTGTCTCTCACAGTCACCTACCCTTGTGCCCTGCAAAATATGCACCCTACACACAGCGCCCAGTGGGCAGCTCCATAATATTCCTAGACAACCTAAACTACATTTTCTTAATAATGACAAGCAGCATCTAAACACTAAGTGTTTCCCCAGATGTTCTAGTTCCTTGCAGAGTCAAAGAGCAGCTTTGTGTGGATGTATCATTTCTGCTTAGCATACCAGCCATCTTCATTTTTTGGTCATTTCAAAAACCTTGCCATGAGCTATGAAATTGAAACATAGATGAACTAGTTGGCTAAATATCTGGTCAGTTCATCGATCCATTAGTCAGTCTCTCAATTCTATCCACACTGGTGAGCAACTGCACTGATGATATTTGTTCTCTTCTGCTGGAAGCCATCTGCTCCCATGTCACCTGCATTGTGCAAACTATTTTTCCAGTAGTGGATCATAATTTCCAAGTGTTGATTCTCATTCTAGCTATTATAATATTATGCAGCAAACCACTCAAATGTATGCCTTAAGGCAAAGCCATAAGAGACCTCAAAAGGATGACAACATACATTACATACATACAAGTTCTGCGGGCACATTAACGGATTTAGTCTTAAAGTGCCTTCCACATAAAAACACTGGGTATTTTTTCTTAAGTTATCTCCTCAGCATTGTTCTTCTTGGACCCAAGGCTCCACTAACAGCTGGAGATCCATTTCTATCATTCTGGTTTTAGCTTTCAAGTATGAGTAGTGTTATATTTAGTAACAGGAACACACTTCCTTGTCCAAGTTTGTAAAAATGAGCAACACCACTCCAGACTGCCTGTTCTAAGGAAGTCATTGATTTTCATGTACTGAAGAAACTCATTAACCAAGAAACTCATTAAACATGCTGTGCTTTTAAGTATCCATGCCACTGTGAAGCCTGCTAACCACTCTGGTTATTTCACCCACAGAAAATAAATAACCCTTATAGTCTTCTACAATATTACCCATTAATTGTCAGTTATTACCAATCCTTTGCCAGGTTTGGCAAAATCACACTTACTTTTCCCAATTAACCAGATGATATTCCTGAAACACTACAAGCTTCCCCAGAAGTCATTCTTCATGATCTCACAAAAGTTCTCATAAACAGAGACCTTTGCTTCCATACCCACCACATGCCCTGGGTCCCACCTAGGTTTTCTGCTATTAGAGGCAGCTATATTTTGGCCACAGGTCTTTGTGTTTGCCTCTATTTCAGAGGACCTGAAAGTGATTTATTTATTGTACATGTGCTCCTCAAGATACTGGGAAAGTTCTTTCAGATATAACATTTGAACTTATCTCAGATATTGTTGTTAGGCATTCACTAAATTTTTAGGCCATAAGGTTCAGTCATTCTGATGCTCTGGCCATCTCAGACAATCCACAAGCACAGCCAGTTCAATACCTTTTCAATACAGTTCACCACCATTTAAATACTTTTGCTTCAACAGTGTATCTAGTACACAGAACCTCAAATCATGACCATAAAAATAATTGCTAACCACTGATCCAAAGTGTTATGCTAGTATGCCTGTCTATAAGAATTCATGTTTTGATGTGTACAATTTACAACTAGCACAAAAATCGAAAGACAATTAATTCTCCACTTAGATTCAGCAGGAGATTTCTTTTAATTATGCCTCATCGGGCGTCTCCATCAGACTCAGCAAGTGTTGATGTCTATTATGTGTAAGAATCCTAATAGTCTTTATAGTTATGTTTGAGTATATGCAGACAACCAACGGTCAAAAAGCTTTCGCTCTACAACTGAAAGTTCCATATAGTTAAACCTCTTGTCAACTGCTGCAAACTCTTCAACTATATAGAATCCACCTGAGTTTTACAATAAAAGACCCCCCACAATCCTGGCTCTAGGATGTGATTCCTGGCACCTCTCTTCCAGGTATAGTTTTCTTTTTTCTCATTCGAACCATAATGGGAAAATGTTTTTGAATTGATTTTTTCTCTAAGTCCCTAAACAGGGGTAACCTTACCAAAAACAAAGGCACCTCACATGATTTAGCTTTAACTGTCCTGCTTGCAATATCAATAGAATGACAGTTCCGATGATGATGATGATGATGATGTCTTTCAGGAGATTTCCCAAACTCCTCCTTTTCATCTCTCACTGTTTTCTGTGGCATCTATTGTAGAATAGACTCCCATGCCCTCACACAAGTGGACATACATTACAAATTGACAATCTACACTTACCTAATATTGATACCTAATTTCAAATAACCTAATTACATTTATTTTTATTTTGGTTATATTCATTGCTGATTGATTACCTATTAAAAAGAAGCAGCGTATATATCAGTTTTCTGATTCTGTTTCTCAGCTGCAGCAATTCAGGTAACTTCTTTCTGTGGCACAGCTAAAACCCTAATGAAATACCCTATATATATAACACCATTACATAACTCTATTCATATGATATTATTCGGCAATTCATAAATTACATTCTAAACAGTTTAAGTAATACAGTAATCCCTCCTCCATCGCGGGGGTTGCGTTCCAGAGCCACCCGCGAAATAAGAAAATCCGCGAAGTAGAAACCATATGTTTATATGGTTATTTTTATATTGTCATGCTTGGGTCACAGATTTGCGCAGAAACACAGGAGGTTGTAGAGAGACAGGAACGTTATTCAAACACTGCAAACAAACATTTGTCTCTTTTTCAAAAGTTTAAACTGTGCTCCATGACAAGACAGAGGTGACAGTTCTGTCTCACAATTAAAAGAATGCAAACAAATCTTCCTGTTCAAGTCAGGAGCAGATGTCAGAGAGATAGAGAAAAAAAGCAAACAAATCAATAGGGCTGTTTAGCTTTTAAGTATGCGAAGCACCGCGGCACAAAGCTGTTGAAGGCGGCAGCTCACACCCCCTCCGTCAGGAGCAGAGAGAGAGAGAGAGAGCCAGAGAAAAACAAACGAGCACAAATCAATACGTGCCCCTCGAGCTTTTAAGTATGCGAAGCACTGTGCAGCATGTCGCTTCAGGAAGCAGCTTGCACAGAAGGTAGCAACGTGAAGATAATCTTTCAGCATTTTTAGACGAGCGTCCGTATCGTCTAGGTTTGCGAACAGCCCCCCTGCTCAATCCCCCTACGTCAGGATCAGAGAAAGTCAGCGCAAGACAGAGACGGAGAAAAGTAAGTTGCATAGCTTCTCAGCCATCTGCCAATAGCGTCCCTTGTATGAAATCAACTGGGCAAACCAACTGAGGAAGCATGTACCAGAAATTAAAAGATCCATTGTCCGCAGAAATCCGCGAACCAGCAAAAAATCCACGAAATATATTTAAATATGCTTACATATAAAATCCGCGATGGAGTGAAGTTGCGAAAGGCAAAGCGTGATATAGCGAGGGATTACTGTATACCTTACTCTCATACTCTTCGATTATAAATCAAATTTAAAATTTAATTATTGTTTATTTCTCAGACAAATGGCTATTTTAAGACTTATTTACCTCTCCACTCATTCTTCTTCAGCTTTAAAATGTATATAGTATTGCTAAAAATGTATTCCTTAAATATTATTGGCATTACTTAAGTGTACATTTTTCTGATAATCTAAAATACCTGATTGGATAGATAATTCAAAATATTTAAAACATTCAAATAAAATATGGAACATTATAGCTAAAATACGGTATATACTCGCAGATAAGTTCTCCCACAGATAAGTCGGGACTTGATTTTACTGTATAATTTCTGGTATTTTATAATGTCTGTCGTATAAGTTGAATGCGGAAAACTCACACTATTGGTACAAGGGATTATGATATGCTAACGCCCACCTGAGAGAGAAACCACGGGGCACACTGCCTTTTTTTTCTATATGGGTGCAGCAATGCGCTGTATTAGCGTGTGCTCCTAACCTCTCTCTCTCTAGTGTGCCTATGTGACCACACTGTAACACCCAAACTATTCCAAAGCAACATTTGCACTGTTCTGTGTATCTCACATCCTCATACGCCTTTATCGTAAGAGCACCCCTTATCTACGATGGAGTGTTTGATCAGAAAAAAATATGATGCTGGTTTTAAATTAAATGTCGTTGAAGTAGCAAAAGAAATTGGTAACTGCACTGCTGCAACAAGATTCGATACGTCTGAGAAACTGATGCAAGATTGGAGGAAGCAAGAAGATGTAAAAAAAAAAAAATTAAGTGTTGCATTTTTGAATGGGTGTATAAGTCGGGGTCTGATTTTATAATTGATTTTTCAGGTTTCAAGACCCGACTTATACATGAGTATATACGATAATCTGAAGCTGGAAACTCTGCACTTCAGAACAGGTCTTCTACCTAAAGTTAAGCCAGTTCTTGGATGGGAGACCATCTAAGAATAGGTTGGGTTGCTGCCGGAAGACCTGTGGTGAGGCCAGTGGGGGCGCTTACCCTGTGCTCTGAGTGTGGATCCCAATGTCCCAGTGTAGTGACAGGGACACTGTGCAGTAAAAATGGCAGCATCCTTTTGGATTTGATGTAAAACCGAAGTCCTAACTCTCTGTGGTCATTAAAGATTCCTTGACATCTTTTGAAAAGAATAGAGTTAATCCTGATGTCCTGGTTAAATTGCCCATCGTTACCCTGTCCATTCTTGCCCCCTAAACATCCCTTGTTTATAATTGGTTATTTCTCTCACCCCTTCACCACCTAATAGCTATTGTTAATTATTAAGCTATTAATTTTATTACAGAAAAAGTGGAGGAATTTTTCACAGGCTTCAGTAGTGGAGGTAATTGGGAAAGATGCAGGTTGAAATAGTTTATTAACTACAGAGAACAATACCCTTGGATTATCACGGCCACTTTCTATTATTCTGCCACAATGTGTATTCTTGGCTGCATTTAGTGTATCCCTGTAAGCCCTTTGATGGTCAGAGAAAACCTGAATTTGCACAGTGAGGCCAGTCTTACGTGCGTCACAATAATGACCATTAGACATTGCGAAGGTTTGGGGCAGCCACCCGTATAATTGTTTTCGGCTGCAAAACGAACTAAATAGCAAAGACATGTGCATTCAACTGAGTCCAAAACAGAACTGATTCTCTTCAGGCAATATGGCGGCTTTAAAGGCCAGAAAAGGAAGTGATGTCATCAGCACCGGAACCGGAAGGGATGTCATTGGCTGCCCCAGAGCCGGGTGGGATTTCCCTAGACTGGTCTGCAAAAGATCAATAGGGAAAATTAGTGCACTTCGCCACCCCCTGGTCTGGCATGGAATTACATGTATTCAAGCCCTTTGGTTGTCTCCAAAACACACGTGTGTGACACGTGACATTCTCTCAAGGCATCGACCAGTGCTTTCACTGACCATAATTCTGAATTATATCATGGAGCTGAGCGCTTAAAGCAAACCTCCTTATGCATTAAAGGAGCTGTTTTATCTAGTGCTGAATGAAGGCCTGAGTTATAACAGTCCACAAAACTATCTAGTGTTTGTGGAATAGGGGATTACAGAAAAAGATCAGAAATGGATTCAGCAAGCGTAGAGAGACAGATATTTTTAAGGTTTCTGAAAGAAATTTGACATTTAAGGGTAAGAGGAGGGAGAGGTAATCAGATGGTGAAAAGTACTGCTTTATGGTCAGAGAGTCTCAAATCAAGTCGAAGTCAAAGTCAAAGTGAACTTTATTGTCATCTCAGCCATATACAAGTATACAGATAGATGAAATTGCGAAGCTCAGGGTCCACAGTGTAACAACATGACGTGCAAATAATAAATTAAAAATAGAATTAAAATTTAAATTTAAAATTAAAACACAAACAAGACAAGACCTTGCAAAGACAAGACAAAGAAGTAGCAGCAATATTGATGTGTAAGATATGTAATATAATAAATAAATAATAGATATAGAGGGCGGCACGGTGGCGCAGTGGGTAGTGCTGCTGCCTCGCAGTTGGGTGATCTGGGGACCTGGGTTCGCTTCCCGGGTCCTCCCGGCGTGGAGTTTGCATGTTCTCCCCGTGTCTGCGTGGGTTTCCTCCGGGCGCTCCGGTTTCCTCCCACAGTCCAAAGACATGCAGGTTAGGTGGATTGGCGATTCTAAATTGGCCCTAGTGTGTGCTTGGTGTGTGGGTGTGTTTGTGTGTGTCCTGCGGTGGGCTGGCACCCTGCCCAGGATTGGTTCCTGCCTTGTGCCCTGTGTTGGCTGGGATTGGCTCCAGCAGACCCCCGTGACCCTGTGTTCGGATTCAGCGGGTTGGAAAATGGATGGATGGATGGATAGATATAGATCATACAGAAATTATCAGTGTATGATAATAGTTGTTTAAGACATGTGTAAACAGTGACAGGTCAGCATGTTTCACAGCAGAAGGATAACAAGAGTGTCAAAATACTTAAAGGTCAGTATGAGATTTTCAGTTCTTTTCTACCTGCACACTCGTCTTTGCAGGACAGTGGCTCGCATGTATAAAAGTTCTGTTTTTAGAGGTGGTTGAGGCCATGTTGAAGATCCCAGGAGGCAGCTTGGTGTTAAGGAGATGCTATAAATGTTGCAGACAGATAAGCAGATGTGCAGATCAGGCCCAATATATGACCACCAGAGTGGGTAGGAAAATCAACATGTTGCACCAAGTCAAAACAGTCCTGGAAGGACAGGAATTAATTCCCCATTTTACATGTGGTAATTTCAATTCAATTCAATATGAATGTTGAAATTGTCAAGAAGAATGACTCTCTGGGAGAGGGAACTTAATTGGGTTAAAAGATCAGTCAGGTCAGATAAGAAAGACCCATTGTATTTTGGGGGACAATAGACAACAATAATTAAGACAGGACCAGATTTTGTTATTAGTTTAAGAGCCATACATTTGAAAGACCATGCACAGTCAATTGGGATTCTTTAGATTTTTGGGGAGTTTTTCCTTGTCTTGGGAGTTTTTCCTTGTCTTCTTAGAGAGTCAAGGCTGGGGGGATGTCAAAAGGCAGGGCCTGTTAAAGCCCATTGCGGCACTTCTTGTGTGATTTTGGGTTATATAAAAATAAACTGTATTGTATTGTGTGGTGGCCACACTGTAGTAAGATGGCTGCCTTTGCATCAACCAGGTGGATGCTACACATTGGTGATGGTTGAAGAGGTTCCCCTCTGTCTAGGTACTTTGAGTAGCGAGAAAAGTGATATATAAATGTTATTTATTATTATTATTATTATTGTTATTATTTATGTATGAGAGTGAGAGTACCCTGCAGTGGACTGGCACCTTGTCCAAGGCTGATTCCTACCTTGTTTTCTATGCTGCTAGGATTGGTTCCATTTCCTGAACTTTGTGGTTAAAGGATTTCTGTTCCAGTGTATCTATGAAATTGGAAAGCATCCATTAAACATTGCTAACTTAGAAAGGTTACAGAAATTACTTTTTTTCAGTGTTTTTAAGGGAGAAGCTGATTAAAACCAAATCTTTGGTCATGCAAAATTGGTATGAAAACAAAACTACAATAGTTTGTCAATAAATGGAAATAATTGTATCTGATGCCATTCTAAATGGTGTTTCACATCACTGAATCAAGATGCACAACCTTGGTATTGATTCTTGTAAAATACTGATTCTTGTAGAAATCCAAATGCAAATGGTATTGTTAAATCAAGCAGCAAATTAAACATCAGAATCAAAGAACATTATAAAAGTAACCCATTAAAACAGTATTCTCTTTTCAATGTTCTTCCCAATGTATGGTTATCTGTTAACACTGCTTGGACAAAGCCATTTAATTTCAAATAGAGGAAAAGTAGTCACTTATAAAAATGATATAAATTTAACAACATACTCTAGAAATAAAAAAGATATAACTGGGCCCTTGAGCAAGGCCTTAACTTGGAAATTGCTTCAGGGGTGCTGTTCCCCTGCTCTAAACCTCCAAAGGTTATGTAAAAAGACAATTTCTCCTCTTGGATTAATACAGTGTACCAAATACCAAAGTAATTTTTTCCACCACAAAATTGTAACATGCTTACTAACTGTATTTTCACTGTTATTATTGATATTGAAATTTTAATTAGCTCACAAATAATAATGTTTGAAGATGTCATAATACAAGATTGATCAAAATATATTAAAAATATTACTTTTTTTTTTACTATTTAGCTACTATTGTTGTTATAACAAGTAAGAACATTAGAAAGAGTGCATATTCAAGTTTTTAACCGTTAACTTAAAAGACAGTGCTAACTACTGACAGTGGATGGCACAGAAGTTATTGCTTTGTAGTGACTGGTGTCTAGAACTGCTAACATGCCCAAAATGGTGTCTACTGTTGAGAAATCAGTTTGTGCTCTCTGTTACTGAGAAATAAAATCCTGGTTTTCAGTGCCCTGATTGCTTCCAAGCAAATTTCACAGAGTCACTTGCTTGATTCTAGATTGCAAAATGATGCAAATGTTATTAGTATTGACAAGCAAAACTAAAATTACAGGTAATTGTACATTTAATAAAGCAACTGTTATTTGCAACCAGCTCATCTCAAGAGCCTGTAAAGATCAACTGCTATAGCCAAATGAGAACTGCTGTTCCACAGGAAACTGTTTGGTATATTTCCAAATATCTAGCTTCAAAGCATTTGTACCAAATTCGTTTTTGTGAAATTTTGACTCACCATGACTCAATATTGTAAAGTACAAAAAGGTAAATAAAAAACACCATAAGCAGCCTTAATTTGGAGTGTCCTTAAGAAATGTAATGATTTACGTCATGAGCTAGAAGTACATAATAAACAAGAACAGCTGCATCAGATATTTGAAATATTAAAGTGTGTGCTTCAATTTAAATTTTTAAAGTCAAAATATTCTTGATTGTAATAGAAATTTGTCATTTTTCACACTCTGAGTTCGATTGAGGGCTACATCCCTACTTAAGGATTAAAAATCACATATATTTGAAATAATCTAAAACGGTACCCTACATGCTTATGCTTGAAATCTGTCATTTTTAACCTTCTTGGAGAGGCTAGGACCAACAGTATAGAATCAAATATCAAAAACATTAGATCGGCAACCTCAAAACAGCATAACATGTCACACCATATGCCTGTATTACCATTCCCTCTTTATCTTCAAGTTTTGTGGGGGTTTTCTCATACCTTTGAGTCAGGAGGTTCCAGGAGATTAAAAAACAACTGAAGTGATTTCAGAGTGTTCATAATATAAACTGTGGACTAAGGCCCGGACACAGACAGGCGGATATGTTGTAAATCACCACCACACGTTTATTTACAGCCTACTATTTACAATAATAAAGTGCCACACAACCCCAAACTCCCCCAAAGTCCAGGCCTCACACTCTTGCCTTGTCTCTTCAAGCTGCTTCCACTCCTCACCTTCCAGCTTTGTCATTCTTACACCCAACTCAAGCACTGAATGAAGGGAGGCGGCCCCTTTTATAATCACCCGGATATGCTCCAGGTGTTTCCCGGAAATCTTCCACCGACACGCCCCAGTGTGGCGGAAGTGCTGGCTGCATCCCCGGAAGCACTCCGGGTGTGCCTGCTCTTCATCCCCCCCAGCACTTCTGGGTGTGGCGGAAGTTCTGAGGTCCAGGGCTCCCAAGGCATCTGGGCGTCCCCTGGCAGTGACCACGGGCCCCTACAGGGATGAGCTTCCATGCTCTGTACCGGTGGCCCCCAGAGAAACCAGGGCGGTTGCCCCCACGTGGTCTGAGGAGGGTGTCCCAGCCGGGTCGCCCCCCAAGCCACCTGCGACAACACTATCTACCCATTTTCTGAACTCATAAATTCCAATAAAACTGTTGGGAGCACCAGCTGGGTGCAAGACTGGACTCACCTCTACATGAGATGCCAGTTCACACAAGTATGCAAATCATTCAGACATACAGACTCACTTGTACTGTGCAAATATAGAGTTACCACTAAATCAACCAAGCCTAACCTTGAGAGGAAAGTGAAGGGTCTGGAGAAAGTCCATACAGAATTCACAAAAACAGTGACTGTGTTGAATTTCAAGAACAATTTTAATTGTTTTATCATTAAAAATTAAAAACAGTATAGGCTTTAATGGGCGAAAAAAGCTTTAATGGTATTGTTTACCGTTACATGAAAAACTTAAAAACGGTTTGGCTTTCTTATTATCTTATTTGTTACACTATACATGTTACTTCTATACAATAGGAAGTCCAACCTTATTGTGTGCTGGTTGATTTATACATACTAACCTTTTTTGTAGGGTGGCATGGTGGTGCAGTGGTAGCGCTGCTGCCTCGCAGTAAGGAGACCTGGGTTCACTTCCTGGGTCCTTCCTGCATGGAGTTTGCATGTTCTCCCCATGTGTGCGTGGGTTTCCTCCCACATTCCAAAGACATGCAGGTTAGGTGCACTGGCGATCCTAAATTGTGCTAGGTGTGTGTGCCCTGCCCAGGGTTTGTTCCTGCCTTGCGTCCTGGGATTGGCTCCAGCAGACCCCCGTGACCCTGTATTAGGCTATAGCGGATTGGAAAATGACTGACCGACTTTTTTTTGTACCATATCGTTTCCTTAAGTTAGAAGTAAAACTCGCATTGTTTATGTTTATTTATTTTTAATCCATCCATTGTTTGAACCTGCGCAGTCCATTAGACGTTTGCGGGGATTTTCACCCAATTCTAGTAGCAACTGGCATAGAACTAGGAACCAACTCTGGATACGATGTTACTTCAAGGCAGGGCATGCTTTTTAATTTAAGACGGTGTTTCCGTTTGTCCTGATTAATTTAGTGAGTTTTTAATACGATCGTCTTAATAATTATAGCACGCATCTGCTGTCTTTTAAAATTCGCCTTTTCACATTTAACAAGTGGAACCTGCAGTACTACATGCTCCGTGCGTAACAGTATAATATGTTAATCTCACTCGACGGCTGATTTTTGGAAGCATATTTAAAGCGTGTCTCGATTTTGGCAGCACTCGCGAAAACAGGAAGGTAATAATAAACGCTACATATTTATCATGCGAACGCATTAGGGCTCGAAATGGTTAAGAAAGATTTCAGACTTGCCAGATTTCTTGCCTTTCAGTGTTTTGCTAAATCACGAATATAAAGGATTCTTCGAAGGCTCACAAGTGAGTTGAATCCTTTTCAAGAAGGACACCCTATTTGTCTTGGACTTGTACCCATTTGTTTTGTTGTTTGCAAGCTGCAAGTGTCGCGCTGGCAGATTTATGCACGTTCAAGTATCTCCAAATTGTTCGTCCCGCATGCATGTTTATTTACATTGAGATTTATTAGACCGTCAGACTTTAACGCATTGTGTATTTTTCACCGCTTCGTTCCCTTTAATTGTCGGATATTTTGCAGCTAAACTCAAAAGCGAGCGCTTCGCATTTCCGCCGAGTTGCTGTGTAGTATTACGAGCCACAGGATGGATGATCTTTAATGTGTCTCGACGTCCCACAAAACTGGACCAATGCCATGTTCAGTAAGGCCGAAGGGCATGACGTCACCCCTTTGCCTTCGCGTGATTGGCGCTCGCGGCGAAAACATTGACAGTCGGCGAGGGGCTATAAATAAGCACGCAACGGAACAAAGCGAGCTGTTTTGGGGAAGGTAGTGCACTTGCTTGGTACTTGCATGTAATCGCCCTTTTTTTTTCTTAAACTAAGGGGTCAGGATCCCAGACTGACTGCGGAGGGGTAAACACCTGGGAAACGAATGAAGAAACACCTCTTGCTTCTATTCAAATACAAAGGACTCGTGCGAAAAGGGAAGAAAAGTAAAAGACGAAAATGGCCAAGTATATATTGCGGAAGGCTGAACCCAAGGACGTCTCTGATATACTGCGACTCATAAAGGTAGGTGCGCGCGTGTCCACCATCCAAACCCCCCTCTCTCTTCGATAGCTTCGTTCAAGTTCTGTGGTAAGCCAGTGATCAGTAGACGTTCTCGCTGCTTTGTTTCTTAAAGGTACTTCCTAGCAACTAGCAGCTGGTATTTTGTTATCCGTGTTGACCTTGAAGGGGTGGGAGATGGGGACACTGAGTAGCCGGAATGATCATTGGGGGGGAGGAGGAGGAGGTGGAAGGGCTTTGATTGCCGCTGCGAGCAGGCGTCATCTGTGTTTACTTGCCTGTTGCACGCATCGTGCACGCCCCCGCTTCCACCTTTGTTATTTTATGTCTTTCCGAGAATGGATTGCTTTTGTTTTAAGACATCTTGGCAATACCTTTTCACTTTTTTTCCTTTTGTAGGAACTTGCAAAATACGAAGACATGGAGGATAAAGTGGTGTTGACGGAGAAAGGTTTGAAGCATTTTTGTTTTGTTTTCAACACCTGCTTCCCCAACCACCAATAATAGAAGTTTTGAACTATTTGTTAATATGCTTTTGTTCTGTAGAACTGCTTGAAGATGGTTTCGGTGAACACCCGTTCTACCACTGTATGGTTGCAGAGGTGTCCACAGAGCTTCAGACCCCTGAGGGTATAGTGCCTTTTTAAATATGACCACTTTGTAGTTCACTGTGCCTTTTCAACTTCTGCATTAGTCTCAGCACTGTTTTTACATAATAAATGCAGACCCATAAATGCCCTCCCTCCATCCCCCACCCCAAAGACTTTGACCCTTGGCACACATCTTGATCATTGTGCATGGTAAATTGTTAGCTGCTTGTAGGCAAATTGTTTTCATTGTAAACAGTACAATACACTAAGATGGTTAACTCTTTTTTTGCATTTTCTAATGATGTTGAAATGTATTCTCTCAATTTATCCCCAATCTTCAGGTTACAGTCTCTAGCTTCGCCATGTACAAGGCCCTTGGCATGTACATGGGTGGGCGGGGAGGTAACTGAAAGATCCGTTTCTCAGTAACATTCATGATAACTGAGGTAAGGCCCATAGCTATAGGAGCCGTTCCCACAATTTGCACGCATTAGATCAGTGTTAATCCTGTGGAGGAGATTCAAGTGATTGTTGAATACTTTAGTGTGCGTATGTATGTATGGTGGTTTTTTTTGTATGCACACTCCTGCCTGTGAGAATGTAAGCCTTTTTCTTTAACTGGCCAATGGCAGCAAGCCTTATTGGTGTCATGATACATTCTCTGATTACTGGGAATGTAATTTAGGTAATTTTACAGGCTTTCATTAAAATTGACATTTGGATGACCTTTTTTTTTTTTTTTTTTTTTCCAGAGGCTCATGTCACAATGTATATTTGAGCTCAATGAACAGGATAGACATTTAAAAATCTATATAACCCACATTTCAGGGTTTTTATACTATGAACTTGATAAGACCTATTCTAAGGCATTTTTATTTTTAAGCCCTTTCTTGTGTGATTATAACTGATGTATACATTTTAGTTAAGTTTTAAGCATGGTTGATAGCCATAAGCATTAGCAGATTATGCCAATGTAGAAATGTATTAATTTCTAGGAAATTCTTAGATACAAATAAAGCATATTGTAATATGTTCAGTCAGCCAATAAAAGGTGTCATTTTACTTGACTTCTCACACATCAAGGCATACATTCAAAGTCCTAGCTGCATCTTTATATTGAAATCTAAGTTAAGTGACTTTTTTACTGGGGTTATTTACCTTTTCAATTTTTTTTATACACAGGTCACACCATTGTTGGATTTGCCATGTATTATTTTACATATGACCCTTGGATTGGAAAACTCTTGTACCTTGAAGACTTTTATGTCATGAAAGAATATAGAGGTAAGAGTTTTCAGTTTAACTTTTACTTCCAAATTCAGTTATAATTGTTAAATTTATTTAAATTTTCATTTTTAGGCTACGGAATTGGGTCACAAATCTTGAAGGAGCTAAGCAATGTAAGTAACGTTTGTTTGCTCAGTTCATTTGAGTAGTAAATTGTGGTTTTAGTGGCGCTGTTTGTGTGCCCTGCAACAAGATGGCATCTCTTCTGTGGGAACCTGCCTTGCACATCAAAGTTGTGACTACCTGTTATCCTAGAATTGTAAGTTGGCTTAGAAAAAGTGGATGGATGAATATTTTACTGAAAGGGCTCTGCTAGGTAGGGCAGTGATTAGCATCATGTCCTTATAGCTTCCGGAAAACTCTTCTGGCGTTGTCACTGGCAGAGTGGAGACTGTACGTTAAACTAGTGTATGTGCTCTTCTGTGAGGGCATTGATTTTCTTTCTTTTCATCCCACATCCAAGGTAAACAGATTAGGTTCTTACATGTAAACTGGATGAATAACATCAATGTTTATGGTGTGATCTGGAAAGGAGTTATACTATTAATGGCCTGGAACCATTACCATTGTAGGATCACACATTGTACTGTATTTATGTAATTTGCATTTCAAAACTATTATGAAATGTTACTCCTTAATGACATGAACATAACCCTAAAGTTCTGCTGTTCTAAACATCAACTTTCTTGTTCCTTCCTTGTGTGAACCAGAGTGTTTAGGAATTCTTTGTGGTGTTCTTATTTTCAGTGTCTGGTCCCTCATCTGAAAATACGCTACTGTATTGTAGCAGATCATCTGTTGACCTAAAGTTGAGTTGATTAGAGCCTTGTCCGCAATGCAGTCAAAGGATTTAACCCCTGAAATGCAGTGCATGTTTGGTCAAAATTTTAATGGCATTGAAGAAAAAACTGTGTCCCAGAATTTTACTAGGGAGTTGAATGCAATGTTTCTTCAACTTGGTATTTTAATATTTTGTTTTTGTTTGGATTGTAGACCGCAGTAAAAACCCGCTGTAGCAGCATGCACTTCATTGTTGCAGAGTGGAACAAGCCATCAATAGAGTTCTACAAGAGACGTGGTGCTTCTGATCTGTCATCTGAGGAGGGGTGGCGTCTCTTTAAGATCGATAAGGAGTACTTGCTGAAAATGTCAGCTGAGGAATGAAGTGCATGAAGACTGGGTGTAGTCTGAGCTGGCCATACTGGCAGTTAGTTGTGTGGTGGAGTTGATGGTTTGTGTGTGTTTATTTTTTTTTTCCCCCCATTTTAAGCAGAAGTGGACAGTCGTCTGTACTAGTTTACAGTTGTGTGCTAAATTTGTCCAAAAAATTAACAAGGTGGGGGAAAGGGGGCCTTGTGTGGGTGTTTTTTTGTTTGTTTTTTTAAACATGAAGCCTTGTAAGTCAAGTTCAATGAAAGTGTTGATTTTGGTTGAGTGGAAATCAATTTGATTTAAGTATATGTTGGCCTTTAGCGGAGGAATACATTGTAAATATGCCTTTTGTAGAAAGGCAATTTTCACCTCCTGTATTATGTTGCCCAATGTTCCTGATGTTTTGGACACTTGAACTG
This sequence comes from Erpetoichthys calabaricus, assembly GCF_900747795.2. Classification (NCBI taxonomy): domain Eukaryota; kingdom Metazoa; phylum Chordata; class Cladistia; order Polypteriformes; family Polypteridae; genus Erpetoichthys; species Erpetoichthys calabaricus. The sequence goes on along the minus strand of NC_041397.2, from coordinate 48,959,386 downwards.
CCATAATGAGGCATGTAGAAAGGGCCTGTTAGACAGCACATGAAAAGCCCAATTTTTAAAATTCAATTTTTTTTTCTTTGTGTTTTGAATATATCTACTGATGTTCATGTAAATGTCCAACATATGTCTTGCATTTCTCAAGTACAGCAATGGACTTGATTGAAAGCACTTTTTTGGTCCTTTGTGGCCATTCTGCCAATGTAGCGTGATGTAATTTTCACACTAATTAGAGAGATCAATAGACATGTAAGTTTTTGGAACATATTACCCCTTTAGTAGACCCAAGACTTGGGAGCCGATTGAGTTTGTAACATTTGTATAAAGGATTAAATGTATTTGTCATTCTGCCTTTAATGTTTCTTTCATTTTCTTTCCTCATACGTTCTCTGTTTTGAGAGGAAGGGTGGTAACAAATATTATTCTAAGACTATCCAATAAGTAAATATATTTTGTTTGTTTGATATAATACAGTGCAGTTTTATTTTCCGGCATTCTGGGGGCAGTGCGCTTCATTTTTGCGCTGTGTGTGTGAGTGCAAATGGTTTTTAAAAAATAAATAAATAAATAAAATAAAAATAATAATATGTAATGGACAGCTGGGTCCCATGCCCGGCAGGGACGCCCCTGCTGCATCTGTTCCGGGGGAGCAGCCATGGTCACCTCAATACCTCCCCCCAGGACGCTTGGTGGCAGCCGATGATTCCCCAACCCGGCGCATGGCTCCATGGAAGATGGAGTCCTCCATAGCCTGGTTGGGGGCTTGGATGGCCGCCAGGGGGAGCTGCATGGAGTTAGCAGCCTGGCTGGTCATATCTTCAGCCCCACCCGGAAGGGCAATTAGGACCAGGTGGCCAAGCACCTGGAACGCTTTTGGGTGGGGTATAAAAAGGGCCAGCCACCATCACTCGAGAGAGCCAGAGTCGGGAGGAGGAGGAGTGGCGGAAAAGAAAGGAAGAGAAGAAGTGTGGTTTGTGTGCTATTGAAGTGCTTGTGGGACTGTGTTGGGCCTGTGGGACACGGGGAAGGCGTGCCCCACGGCTGAAGAAAAATAAAGGAGTGTGCTTTATTTAAGTACGTGCCTCTGTCTGAGTCTGTGCCAGGTCGGGCGCTATATGGCGCCGTTCACAAATAATAAAAAAAAAAAAATCCCAAACATGATACCAAGATGCAAACTGAAAGATTCCTCATCATCGTACTGCTGGCTCAGAGGACTCTTATTTGGTTGTTAACAGTGTAGTTTCTCTTTAATTTTACAACATGTTTTGTATTTTAAACTATTTTCACATAGTTTAAAAGAGTACAATGTAACAACATTTGAGAATGGTTTCATATGCCCCTGAAAAGTTGAGTACATTTCATTTTATTACATGGATGAAAAGCATCAGGAAAAAATGAGTGCTGGTGCAGATTTTATCTAAACTTCAAAGTATCTTGAGTTTGGTCATTTTATAGTTTGTGCGATTTTTTTTTACTTTCAGACATTGCTTATACATATTTTAAATATTCTTACAAGAATTAAATCTTTTTTTTTTTTTCCTCTCCAAAAGAAGTTCTAGACCACTGTACCAAATATTTTTTTTTATCAGTTCTTAGTTTCAACATACATAAAATTAATTAGATTCAAAATGGATGGAAACATTTCCCATTACTTTTAAAATGTCCTCAACTAAACCTGAAATGATTACGTTATCATTGCTTACTTGATATATACCTGGAAGTAACTTTGAAGAAATGAAAACTATTGAAGAGAATATTTTCCAAGATTATTGCCTCCTCCAATTCTGTGGATTGCTTTTGTAATGTCAACATAAATCCACTGCGTGTCAAGGTATTCCAGATATAATCAGTTTTGCATGCTCAGATCACCCTCTTGGTTTGTAGATTGTGTTTACGGTTTTAATAAAGTTTAAAACTTGCAGGAAAAAGAAGCCGTAATTTAACTTTTTGCCCTCCTTGATGCAGTCATCATCAGTTGAATGATTTCATGATATGTATTATATTTGATTGGATCTGCTTGTGAAACTGGTGCCTTGCTATATTAACAACAGTCTTAATTCATCTTTATGGTTCTGCTATTGGCTCAAGGAGATCTGAGAGCCTTCTGGGTACACCCCAATATGTGAATGAACAAGGAACCAATATAAAGGTCCTAAGATAATCTGAGAAGACAGTCTTAGTTTATGGATCTCTGTTTCCAGTAATAAATGCTTTGTAAGATTACAGTAAACTATGCAACATGCAGCAGAAAAACAGACATGTTTTATCTGTCACTGTATTTAGCAAAATATGGTTTCCTTTATTTTTTTTTTTTGCAAATGATTAAATAAAAAGTGGTGCAGTGGGTAGCGCTGCTGCCTCGCAGTTGGGAGACCTGGGGACCTGGGTTCGCTTCCCGGGTCCTCCCTGCGTGGAGTTTGCATGTTCTCCCCGTGTCTGCATGGGTTTCCTCCGGGTGCTCCGGTTTCCTCCCACAGTCCAAAGACATGCAGGTTAGGTGGATTGGCGATTCTAAATTGGCCCTAGTGTGTGCTTGGTGTGTGGGTGTGTTTGTGTGTGTACTGCGGTGGGTTGGCACCCTGCCCAGGATTGTTTCCTGCCTTGTGCCCTGTGTTGGCTGGGATTGGCTCCAGCAGACCCCCGTGACCCTGTGTTCGGATTCAGCGGGTTGGAAAATGGATGGATGGATAAATAAAAAGTGAACAGTCAGCCAGTTGTAGTTTCTATTACCACATTAATTACAAAAAATACAACCATGAGAGTGTTAAAAGATAAATTACTGTTTACATTTATACAGCCTAATCTGACTATTTGGATAAACATTTTACTAGAGTATGAAACTCCAGTTATATAAAGTTATCTGGTGCTAGTCCTTATTCTCTGTGGGTTTAATTTCCCTCCATTTTCTGGGCTGAGTATAAGCTAAAAACTGGCAATGCTGCTACATTTTCTTACAAATCCCCTGCAGTATCTAAACAAGTTCATTTTTTTTTCAGCCAAGTCTAGAGAAGTAGGTTACATTTATTTTTAATTATGGGGACAAAAATTTAAATGAGCAGTTCTTAGAATATACTGCAAGTAATTTTGTTTCTCCATATGGGTGTTAAAAGTTAACCGGGTTTAAGTCAAGTCAAGAGTATTTATTGTCATTTCATCCATATACAGTAGTACAGCATACAGTGAAATGAAACAACGTTCCTCCAGGACCATGGTGCAACATAAAACACAGGACAAAGAAGAATCCACGACACATAACATAAAGACACATAATATATAACAAGGTGCATGTGAGTCAAGTGTGCAAACGTGCAACACTGCAGAACAGAACACATATATCAGATATCAGTCCTATCCATGAGTGTTCAGGAGTCCGACTGCTTGGGTGAAGAAACTGTTACACATTCTGGAGGTGAGGGCCCGAATGCTTCGGTACCATTTTCCCAATGGTAGGAGTGTAAACAGTGAATGTGAGGGGTGTGTTGGGTCATTCACAATGCTGGTGGTTTTGCGGATGCAGCGTGTGGTGTACATATCCATGATGTAGGGAAGAAAGACACCAATGATCTCAGCTGTCTTCACTATATGTTGTAGGGTTTTGCGATCCTTGACTGTGCAATTTCCAAACAAGACAGTGATGCAGTTGCTCAGGATGCTCTCTATGGTTCCTCTGTAGAATGTTGTTAGAATAGGTGGTGGAAGATGGGCTTTCCTCAGCATACGCAGGAAGTAGAGCCGCTGCTGGGCTTTCTTGGCTAAAGAGCTGGTGTTGTGGGACCAGGTGAGGTTCTCTGCCAGGCGGACACCCAGGAATTTGGTGCTATTGACGACCTCCACAGTTGAGCCGTCAATGTTCAGTGGCAGATGGTCACTCTTAGTCCTCCTAAAGTCAACAATCCTCTCCTTTGCTTTGTCTACAGGCAGAGACAGGTTCTTGGCTTTACACCAGTCCGTTAACCACTGCACCTCCTCCCTGTATGCGGACTCATTGTTGCTGATGAGACCCACCACAGTCGTGTCATCTGCAAATTTTATGATGTGATTAGAGCTGTACGCTGCTGCACAGTCATGAGTCAGTAGTGTGAACAGTAATGGACTGAGCACACAGCCCTGAGGGGCTCCAGTGCTCAGTGTGGTGGTTCTGGAGATGTTGTTTCCAGTCCTGACTGACTTATTCTTTCCTGCGTTGCACCCGATGCTTGCTGGGATAGCTGCCAGCTGCTCTACAGTGCTGCCCTCAATGAGCAGGTGGAGGGGATGGATGGATATTCCTTTTAATGAAAGGGCAGCGCAGTGCTGCACTGTCACCTCAGATGGCTTTGGACTAGAATGCAGAAGGACCACAACTAACAGATGTGCATAAATACAATCTTGTTTCACTACTGGACTTGTTTTAAAATTACAACATTCAATTAGGGGACATTTTACTCAAAGTGACTGGCAGTCTTAAGTGCATTGAAGAGTCCCTTTTGAGAACACTCCGACTGTATGTCAATGTTAATTTCCATCAAGGCCAAGGCAATCATATTTGGAATCCTGTCTCTCTGATAGAAAAGGCGAAACTGAGATGAGGTTGACAACAGTTCTGGATATTAAACCATGCTTAATGGGACAGAACAATAGTTGGTGGCACACAATGAAACAGTAATGCCTTAATGACACACAGTGGAAGCCAACGAGGAAATGTAGTACCAGTCAGAAACCAGTTTTTAAACAAGTTTAGATATTGTTTTGACCAGAAGATTATGAAACTTGAGAACAGAGAACCTACTAATTAGATCACGTTGGATAAATATGAGGAGGACTTTGTTAGGCGGTGAACTCCTGCATAAGGAAAATCTACCCCATGGTAACAACTTTAAATGGTTCTGCTTTGTATTTGGAAATTACTTGATTAAAAATTTTAAAGTTGCAGTTTATTCATTCAGCTGTTTTGGTAACCACTGAAAAATGGTCAATTATGAACCATTTTCAGTGTGAGTAAAAATAAAGGTAATGCGTGGTGAGCATGACTGGCACAAAAATGGCTGTTGCCGCATCATCCTGGTGGTTGCCACACATTGGTAGTGGCAGAAGTGGTTTCCCACTGTCTATGTAAAGTGCTTTGAGTTGTGAGAAAAGTACTATATAATTGTAATAAATTATTATTAAGTGAGTCACACAAGCATTAAACCAAAGGCATTGTGTTGTACCAGTTGAGTAAAGTGATAGAGCCAATTCATAAAAATGTAACATTTAGTTCAGACAATGAGAAAAAATCATATGATAAAAGGTTAAAGATAAAGAAATAGCACTCTGATCTTTAATGGGTGCATCAAGAATGTATTAGTGTTCACAGCCGAACAGATAGTTATATTTTCACAGCAAAAGAGAAGAAAAGAGTGCAGATTTGAAGCTCTAAAGTAGAGTGAAGAAAACAGTTTGAGCTCGCTAAATATTTGGCTTCTTTCTGTAGTTCAAAAGAAAACAGCTGTGAATGAACACTTAAAAAAATAAAGTCACACAGGCATCCAGCTGCAACATCTGTAATATACTAAGGATTTGTTTTCCTTTGTGATAGCTAGTATGGGGAGTTTATAATACAAGCAGTACTATTGCAGTCTGCACAGGACACAGTGAAATTCTTACCTGCATGTCCAGCCTGATCCCTGCGGGTTCAGAGAAGAGAGACTAGGGTGATTCCAGGGCTACATGGAATGAATTATGAATGTAGAGAAAAGCCAAGCAAAATGACACCTTTTATTGGCTAACTAGAAAGATTACAATATGCAAGCTTTCGAGGCAACTCAGGCCCCTTCTTCAGGCAAGATGTCATGACATCTTGCCTGAAGAAGGGGCCTGAGTTGCCTCGAAAGCTTGCATATTGTAATCTTTCTAGTTAGCCAATAAAAGGTGTCATTTTGCTTGGCTTTTCTCTACATTCATAATGGCTAACACGGTACAACACCCTAGTACTATGAATTATGAAGAAAGATTAAAAGAGCTGAGCCTTTTCAGTTTAAGCAAAAGAAGATTAAGAGGTGACATGATTGAAGTGTTTAAAATTAGGAAGGGAATTAGTACAGTGGATCAAGACTGTTATTTTAAAATGAGTTCATCAAGAACATGGGGACACAGTTGGAAACTTGTTAAGGGTAAATTTCGCACAGATATTAGGAAGTTTTTGTTTACCCAGAGAACCATAGACACTTGGAATAAGCTATTAAGTAGTGTGGTAGACAGTAAGACTTTAGGAACTTTCAAAACTCGACCTGATGTTATTTTAGAAGAATTAAGTGGGTAGAAACGGCGAGCTTTGTTGGGCTGAATGGCTAAATTTTTCTAAAGTGTTAATGTTCGATTTCTGGCTCAATCGCCGTGTACAGTTTAAATGTGCCCACATCATACCTCCCCTTTCGTTTTTGTCTATCCATTATTGTTGCTTCCACTGAGTTCCACTGAGAGGTGAGATTGTACTCTGCAATGGACTCTTGTGTTGCAGTTCTAGTCCCTATCTAGCAATCATCATTGGCATAATGCAACCCTACAGTTTCAGAGCAAATGATCAGCATTTGTGTTAAAACTTGCATGGTCAAGCTGAAATATCAAACAAGTGAAACCAGTTAAAGTGTCAGAGAATATGTCTCTCTATTACAATAAAAAATTCCTGTGACAAGACAAGACTTTTTTCAAGAGATTTTTTCAAGTCCCGCGAGTCGAGACTTTGGCCATGAGATGTTTTCAAGTCACGCCATCCTCTCAACCATAGAAAACCAAGCACACGGTCCTTTCACCTCTCATTTGTGTCAATGCTTTTGACAGACACAGTTCTTGCTCTGACGAGATGAGACATTTCATCACAAAGGGTTATCAACAGTAAAAATGAGTACATGGGCAATCCTAACACTGAGAAACGATGAAGTCAAACGAATAACACCAAAAATGATGATCGGTTGCACTGCAAATTGGTTAAATGTGTATCAATAGACTATGCTGAAACAGTTGGTGGTGATTATGCAGACCATGAAAACATCAACTTACAATATTCCGAAGAATAACTACAACCATAAACACTTGTTTCTCCTTGATATGCCATTCATACTAAAACATTAACAGTTTCCCGTTAGAATAGCTTTTGCAAATACAATTTACAAATCTCACAGCCAAACATTTGAAAAAGTCATTTTATTTAATAGAGAGAAAGAAACGTGCAGTTATACATGGCGTTGTCACGATGAAAGTCTAAACACAGAATCACAATTCAATGCGATACTGACGAAAATTTAATAAAAAAAATGTTTTTACTTAAGTTTTACAGTAAAAGTGTAAGTTTAAAAAGTTTTTGCCTGTTAATTTCAAAGCCAAACAGAACGAAATTGTATTAGCAGCGAATAACTCTAACGCAACATGAAACATAATTTACATTCAAATTATTACATTTTAATATTATTTAATATGGTTAATTACTCACTGTAATGTAAAATAGTAAATTGTACATCCTCATCCCCATACGAGAGCTGCAGAACCGCAAAGAGGCTATCGTGTAGCGCAAGCACGGGGGTTGGTGAGCAAAGTGAGCAGGGGGCAAAGCCCCCCAGTTAAATACAAATTTGAAATTTGCAGCTAAGAGAGAGAAGTTGGGAGCATGCGCCAATAGTGTGTTGCCACACCCACCACACACCAAACCACCTGGATTGAGACCCGAGTGCAGCGGGTTAACTATTTATTAAAATGCTGAAATTGAATACTCTGCAAGGTGAAAGCCCACCCAGAGTTGGTTTCTGCTTTGTGCCTAATTACATCATTTGACTCTCAATTATAATTTTCTAAACAGTTTGTGGGCCTCTACATAATAATTTACATCTGTCTTATAAGTTTAACTTTTCCAATGGGTTCCTTAGCCTCTAAAAATTATTTGAGTATGGTTTTCAGGGACCATGGAATCTAATGGTTATATTCATCTTTTCCCTTAATTGTGTTTTTAATGTTGTTAAAAAAGATTCAAGTTCTCTTTCTGCTCCATCTTGTTTTCCCTAGGGATGCCACCATGTCAGAGACTGGTTGCTAGGACACAAGGCCCTTTTGCTTAGCAATTGTTCGTATTCTCCCCAGTTATGACCTCAGAATGAATTTTGACTTCTCCATAGTATCCCCCGATTCCATTGTCAACTTATGCAATCAGTACTAAACATCATTTCGAAGGTTTTTAAAAGCACACATTTACGTTTTGCTTCAACACATCTTTACTTATGTTAGTCATTGTTTCTGTTATTCTGAGATGCCAATGTTGTTTTAGAACTTTAGTGTTGATGGTTGCTATGAGGTTGTTATGCATGACAGTTAGACAGTTACACCTGAACACCAGCAAAACCAAGGAGCTGGTGGTGGATTTTAGGAGGCCCAGACCCCTCATAGACCCAGTGATCATCAAAGGTGACTGTGTGCAGATGGTGCAGACCTATAAATATCTGGGAGTGCAGCTGGATGATAAATTAGACTGGACTGCCAATACTGATGCGCTGTGCAAGAAAGGACAAAGCCGGTTATACTTCCTTAGAAGGCTGGCTTCCTTCAACATCTGCAATAAGATGCTGCAGATGTTCTATCAAACAGTTGTGGCGAGCGCCCTCTTCTACGCAGTGGTGTGCTGGGGAGGCAGCATTAAGAGGAAAGACGCCTCACGCCTGGACAAACTGGTGAGGAAGGCAGGCTCTATTGTTGGCATGGAGCTGGACAGTTTAACATCTGTGGCAGAGCGAAGGGCGCTCAGCAGGCTCCTATCAATTATGGAGAATCCACTGCATCCACTAAATAATGTCATCTCCAGACAGAAGAGCAGCTTCAGCGACAGACTGCTGTTACTGTCCTGCTCCACAGACAGATTGAGGAGATCGTTCCTCCCCCAAACTATGCGACTCTTTAATTCCACCAGGGGGGGTAAACGTTAATATTTAACATTATACATAGTTATTGTCTGTTTTTTTTTTCACCTGTATTATTATCATTCTTTAATTTAATATTATTTATTGTATCAGTATGCTGCTGCTGAAGAATGTGAATTTCCCATTGGGATTAATAAAGTATCTATCTATCTATCTATCTATCTATCTATCTATCTATCTATCTATCTATCTATCTATCTATCTATCTATCTATCTATCTATCTATCTATCTATCTATCTATCTATCTATCTATCTATCTATCTGATATCATAGTTCAAGGGGTATAAAGGTCAGCCCCTTGGACTTCATGATTTGTCCAAGTTTCTGGATTCTGCCTAACACTCTAGCGTTATTATTGTTTTATTAAAGTTTCTCTGGTTACCTGTGTTCCAGGATCCCCAATCACCTACATGATTAGTTTAGAGTTGTCCATCACTTACGTCTTACCTCACATGAATGTGTTGCTATTTGTCTATCCAATGATCAACTTTGTCACTCCTGCTCCATATCTCAGAAACCTTCCTCCATTTGTTTTAGAACTGCCCCACTGTCATTTCCTATTGGCTTGCTGTCTTGAATTTCCCCTCTTCAATGTACTCTGTCCAAATTCCATTCTCACCTCATATTGTCCTTCTCCTGGACCTTTCCATTATCTCTCTCAGCCCAATCTATCAGAAGCCATTCTCAATGGGTATCAAAATTTGAATTCTCCTGTTCTGTCTGTGTCTTCTTTATTTAACCTAACTCTTCTTTTAAGTCTTTACATTGAGGAGCATCTGGCTCCAACATCAAGGAGTGAATTTTGGTCATCAAACTCTGGATGATTGGCTGCTTGGTGGCTAATGATGATAGGAGCTTACTTCTTTGCTGCCTTTCTTTTTTAACTCTGACTGTTAACACTGCCCTAATACGATTCGTCATGCAAGCTCCACTCCATGTTTATCATTCCTTACAAGGCTGGGAAGGGGGAGGGGGGGATGAGGGGCAGAAGTGGATTTTATGTTTCTGCTGCTCACATATGGGGATGCGGATGTACAATTTAAACATTGTTATTTTCATGGGAATTGTTACATATGCATAATAGAACTAACTATTTTACATTACAGCGAGTAATTAACCATATTAAAAAAACAGTAAAACGTAATTTGAAAGTAAATTATGTTTCATGTTGTGTTCGAGTTTTTCGTTGCGTTATATGACTTCGTTCTGTTTGGCTTTGAAATTAACACTCAAATACTTTTTTTTACTTTTTTTACGATTAACGTTTTAATACGAATGGCATATCAAGATCTCCTTTGTTGTCTAATGTTATCCGTGGAAGATGTACTACATTACCTTTCTTGGATACATCCTTCTTTCAACAGTAATTTGGGCGTTGGAAGACCAGACTGTGTTAAAGGTTGTAGTTATTCTTCAGAATATTGTAAGTCGATCTTTTCATCTTCCGCACGATCACCACCAACTGTTTCAGCATAGTCTATTGATACGTATTTGCCGTGTAACCGATCAACAATTTTGGCTTTAACTCATTTAACTTCATTGTTTGTCTGTGCTAGGATTGCCCGTGTACTCATTTCTTCTGTTGATATCCCTTTGGGATGAAATTCATCAATAAGATTTGAACATGATACGTCTTCTTTAATTGGGAACTTAAAGTGAGGAAAACGTACAACTCTATAAGAGCTGAGAGAGCAGGAAATGTGTCTGTCAAAAGCATTCATTCAGCAATGAGATGTGAGTCGACCGTGTGTGTGTGTTTGAATATGGTTGAGAGGAGGGCGTGACTTGAAACAATCTCATATCAAAAGTCTTGTCTCGCTCGACTTGAAAAAATCTCTTCAAAAATGTCTTGTCTCGTCGCAGGATTTTTTTTATATAATAGAGAGATTTTATCTACACCCTGTTTCTTTCTGCATTTCCCTTAAAAATTTGTTCACAAAAATGTCTCTGCTTACAAATTCTGTTTGGGACTCAGTATGATTTTTGTTTTACACCTTGACTCTGGTTGCATGAACATTTGGTTTCTGACCTTCTCACTCTATTTCTTGACCACAATTACGGTTTCACATCCTCAGCCTCGTTTATTATACTCTTTGTCCCCAGTTATAGCCTTGCTAGGTTTTTATCAACCTTATTGTGTCATCTGATTCTTATTCCTTAAATCAACTGTCATCTTGTGTAGTTTAGCACACTTAATGCTGCCGTGATAGGCTTAAGACCCAACTGAACTGAAATAAGTCAGTTCAGAAAATATACAAACAGAAGTGTTTCACTAAAGATTAAAAAAACACCTACAGGATAAACATAGTGTAGCTGGTGAACTCCATGAACATGTTGACCAGGCAAAGAAAACATGAGCAGAGCCAATAACCTTGCCACTATAGTCTGGAGTTGTGACCAAAAATAAGTTTCTTTGGAGTGTGTAATGTAGATCAAAAAATTAACCTTCACTAGTTTTTGTTGCTTTTTTAGAAAAATGACACAAATCTTGGATTCGATTTAACCAACACATCTTTACATTCTGTCGATTTTTTTTCCATCAGCAATCCATGTTTTGGCAAATTTTAATTACATTTCTCATGGGGAAGAAGGAAGGAAGGAAGGATGTATATTTTTAAATACATTTACCTTATATTTAATTTTAAAACAAAAATCAGTTTCCCTTGGAAACAGTAGCCACCCTTTCCCTGACTTGTACCATCTGGGGCACATAAACTCCTAAAGCGGAATAACACAGCGGTGCTTGTGTGGGATTATCTGAACATGGCGTGTGTTTGATAGACATCAGGAACTAGTCAGGAGAGCAGAGGAAATGGACTTCTCACCTTCCCCAAACACTTTCCTAAGAGTTTATTTCCTGGCTACCTCCCTTTTGGAAAGAAACAGAATACATCTGTAGCAACCTAAGCCAGAAGAACTGGTCTGTACTCATTAATTTAAGATTTGGCATTAGAAAATAATACTATAGATAATTCTGTCTGGAAAATACAGCCAATGTTCACCAAAAGCAACTGAGGGTGAGGGAAGGTCAGTAGGACAGAAGTACAATTCATTACTGCCTGTACTATAGCACTGAGATTTCAATTTTTTGTCAAATTTCAGCTCCAGAGTCCAGGGTGCAAATCCCAGCCTGGTCATTGTCTACTACACATCTGCATGTTCTTCTGTCCTTTATCTGGATAATCTTGTTTGCCTTCAGTATCCAAAATAACAAAATGTGTGTGTTGACTTCATATTGGCCTGATGTCAGTGTGTCGTTAGTGTACCCTGTGATGGATTGGTACACAATCCAGTGACCTTGCCATGCTGCCAGGATAGGCTCCAGTGTCTGCAGCCCTGAAGTGGGAACTGCGTAGATAAAATGTTATCAATGCATGGCTGACATAATCACCCTGTATTAGTAACAGTAAAAGTGTAGCAAGAAACAACCAAAAACCAGATTTGCTCTCAGTGAATTTAATTTTTCACTTCGCTCACCAACACCCTCCACCCCCCCCCCCCCCCCTTTGAAGCCACTCAACGTCTCTGACGCTCGGGTTGTGAAGAGGGGGGCACCCCAAGGAGACGCGGTCGCTCCTCCGAAACCCCCCTTTTAAACGGTGATACAATGGGAAACAAATAGATTATTTTTACCTCCTCTTTGCTCGATCAGCTGCTGGCTTGCTGCTGCTGCAGTGCCGCATGATCTGCATCTCTCACAGCGCACTTCTGTCATATCACCAATGTCCATATATTCAATCTCTTTTCACTTTTGCCTTTTCGTCAATATCGTGTTGAATTTTGATTCCGTGTTAGGAATTACATTGTGACAACGCCACATATAACTGCCTGTGAGTGAATATCGCTTCTTTCTCTCTCCAAGAAATGTGTCTGACAATATCTCACGGGACGTGAAAGTGTCTCTCTGAGAAAATCAGGTCTCGTCTCCTTCCAAGATTTTTTTTTATAATACTAGGGGGCTTTGCCCCCTGCTCACTTTGCTTGCCAACCCCCGTGTTTGGTTTTCCGGATACACACTTTTAAGATTTTTTTTTCTTTGAATTGTTGCTATTTCATTAGTTTCACTTTTATTTCAGAACTTCTGTAAAAACAATATTTGTAATCTTGCGAGTCCCAATATGCTGAATCTTTTTAATGAGGTCAGGATAGGCTTCTCTGTTTGGAATTTCAGCACAGACAAAACGATCTACATCATCAGCAGTTAATAATTTTTTTTTACAAAGTAGAAAAGTAAGTAGAGTTCTGCATTGGACTCCTGTCTGTAAAGTTGTGCTGTTTTCCTCTCACAGTTCCAAAAGTACATGGGGTTACCAAGGTGATACCCCAGCTTTTGTCCAGGTTTTTGTACAAGGGCTAGACAGAACGTTTTTGACTCCTGGGGTAAATGTAGCTTTTTAAATAAGCAGACAGATAAATATATATACATGAACAAAGTAACCAATAAATGCATGTGCGGTAAACTCCGTTTTTGAAATTCTCAAGATTCTTTATTTGTCACATGCATAATTATACAGGACAACACGCAGTGAAATGCATTCTGATCCGCTTATGAAAACTGTGCAAAGTTAGAAGAATATCAGTTAGATTAACAAAACGTCGTAGATTGAAAGGTAACAGTATGGTAGAACATAATAAATAAGTACAATTATGTGAATAAAGTAGAATTAAGTGTTAAGGTGCAATAGTGTAGTAATTATTGTGCAAAACCAAAGTTAGACAGGTGCATAGTTAAATGAGGCAGTTCGTTTGTTTGCGTTACTGCGATCTTTACTTTCTTTTTTTATGTTTTCTAATTTTCCTACTTTCATATCCTTTAACTTTCTCCACATGTGTATAGCGCCGTTTTTTGTTGAGCCTTTCTAATTTCACTGGTTTCATAGTCTCTAACCTGCTCTGCATGTTTTTAGCGCCAACGTTTGTAAACGTCATTATGAAGTTCTACTTTCTTTTACTCACTGTCTTTTAATTCTGAGCCGGATTGGACGTGCTTTTTTTTCAATTCCACTTGTTCCAGGCGGATAATTACTTTCCTTATTTTCTGAATTTGCACCTCGATTATTCTTTTTTGTTCTTTTTTCTGTCCAACGCATTTGAGTCTCTTTTCTCCGCGCTGCTTTCTTCTTCGCTTAGATGTCGACATTTAATTTATAACGTACCTTATATGCGTTATATGCGCGCTGAGAGCCCTGGATCTATGTGTGCTCAAATCCTTCACAAGACTGAATGTTTTGCTGCCTGTTGTCCTATTTGATAGATTGTAAGTAGGGCGTGTCTTTGGTCTCGCGGGTCTTTAAAATGTCTTACGAGAAGATCACGTATCGTAGACTTGCTTTTTGCTTTCCAGGACAGGATTTCTTTTTATAATAGATAGAAAGAGATATCAAGTTTCTGAATCTCATTTCTGGTTTTTCTCCCTTCAGACTAGCAGAATCCCTAAGGGTACCAGAGTTATACTGTCATTTTTGCTGACCCAGTATTTCCTGTCTCCTGGCTCAATCAAACTCCTAACTCCTAAATGAGTACACGGGCAATCCTAGCACTGAGAAACAATGAAGTCAAACAAATTAACGTGAGACAAGACTATTGCCAAGAGATTTTTTACTGTAGAATATCTGCAACCATTAACACTGTTCGGTCTTCCACCGTCCGAATTACTGTTGAAAGAAGGATGTATCATAATGTTATTGCGTAATTTATGCATGAGTGATGGGCTATGCAATACGACAAGATTAGTTGTATTCAAAATTGGTCAAACAATTCTGACGTAAAATTTTAACAGGCGACAAGAAAGGTAATGTAGTACATCTTCCACGGATAACATTAGACACCAAAGGAGATCTTGATATGCCATTCGTATTAAAACATTTACAGTTTCCCATTAGAATAGCTTTTGCTATGACAATTAACAAATCACAGGGACAAACATTCGAAAAAGTTGGTTTATTTATTAGAGAGAAAGATTCACTCACGGCAGTTATACATTGTGTTGTTATGATGTAACTCCAAACACGGAATAAAAATTCAATGCAACATTGACGAAAAGTTAATTCCAAATATTGTTTTTACTGAAGTTTTACAGTGAACGTGCGAGTTTAAAAGGTATTTGCGTATTAATTTCAAGGCCAAACAGAACAAAAACATAAAATGCAACGAATACCTCTAACGCAACATGAAGCATAATTTTCTTTCAATTTATTATGTTTTACTATTTGTTGCTATGGTTAATTACTCGCTGTAATGTAAAATAGTTAGTTCTCTTATGCATATGTAACAATTTCCATGAAAATAACAATCTGTTTAAATTGTACATCTGCATGTACGTGGCTTGCACGTAGCGCCGGCCCAGGGGTTGGCAATCGAAGCAAGCAGGGGGCAGAGCCCCCTAGTTGAAAAAAACAACAAGATGCTATTTGTATTATTGCTGTTTTATATCAGCCAAAAATACTATGTAGGTTTACTTCTCTTTCCTAAAAGAACTATTGGTCTCTATCAAAGTGCCTTAATTTGCCCCCAGCAGGAAAATGTTCTGAATCCCTAAGGGAATTTCTAAACAGACAAAGTTTTCTTCTAGTATCCAAAATATCCGACAGTAGAACAAAAACGCCATCATCTTAAAAACAACAACAATATGGTTGCTAACCAAAAAAACACCCAAAATGGCAGCGGCTCCAATAAACAAATTGATGGAGTGATAATAAGTAAAACTCACAAGAAATGAATAACATGGCTAAATATAACAAATATGCACAAAGTAATAACAGGAAAAAATTATTTGCTGTTCAAATCACAAAAGATGGGATTTCAAGTCCTGAAATCATGCAGAAGCAGCAGAACTAACCACTACACCGCCACACTCTCCCCAGTGCAAGCAAATGAATCGAAATAAAAATGAAAAGTGCACCACAAGATAAAATTAAATTTAGAAAGGTCATGCCAACGCCTATAAGATTTTTTAATCACTTTTACATTAAGCTAACGGCTCCATTTTTAAGTTTTTTTTTGCTCTCAGAGTATTGGGGTCTTTTTTTCCGCTGTTGCTTCCGGGAAGCTTATGGAGAAGCAGCGTTTCACTTCTGTCATGGCCTTCACCCATACATGATCTCGCAACCAGTCTAATTTACTGTAAGCTTTGTTCTAACTTGCCAAAAAACAGATGGCAGCAGCACATAAGCACTAATGAAAAACATTCTGTAAATGATGGATTTTGGCGATGACAAATGCAACAGAGGGTTTTATCGTGTAGAACGAGGGCATTGCTCTTACATGACACATATTCACTCTTTAATCACTTTGAGGAATTGTTCAGACTCTTCAATTTCTAGGTGCTGTTGGGTAACATCTCAAATAAATCACTGAATCATCCTTCAAGAAAGAAGTGTGTTTAATTAAAGTTAACATGAGCTTTTGGTTTGTGTTCTGACATACAGATAGTCAGTCTTAGCTCAATCAACATGACAATAATGAAACATAACTCTCAAACAAAAGTCGAGACAAAAAATAATACTTTCTAAGTCCACGAGTAGAAAAAAAAATTCTGGAAGTGTAGCCCATCAACAGGATGACTGCTTCAGATGTGAACAAATGACTGTGCTTAACAGAAAGCAGCACTGTGTGACACCTTTAAGGTCTGCTATGGATCCTCGAAACCAGATACATGACACTATGTGATACATCACATTAGCACATTAAAACACATTAAATTAATGAAACCAGCGTCAAAAAGTGGTTGGAAAAATGCATGAGAACATTCAAATTGTTATAACAAATTAAAATAAATAGTTTAGAACATCACAACAACTGTGATGAGAACAGGCCATTCAACCCCACAAGCTCGCCCATCCTATTCCCCTAAATTGTCCAAAACAACATCAGACCAAGATATGAAGGTCCCTAAAGTCCTACACTCAAGACTACTTGGCAGTTTATTCCATGTGTCTATGGTTCTTTGCATGAAGAAAAACATTCTAACATTTGTGCAATACCTGCTGTTAAGAAATTTACAACTGTGTCCCCATGTTCTTGTTGCAGAATTCATTTTAAAGTAACAACTGGGATCTACTGCGCTAATTCCATTCATAATTTTAAACACTTCAGTCATGTCCCCTTTTAATCTCCGTTTGCTTAAACTGTAAAGTTTTAACTCCTTTAGCCTCCCCTCATCTCATAACTCTTAGTTCTGGAGTCAGCGTAGTCATTCTGCCCTGGACTTTCTCTAGAACTGCAGTGTTTTTTTGTAATATGGTGATAATGGACTCTCTGTTGGACAGACCACAGTTTGTGAGACTCAAGGACTGTGTTTCTGATGTGGATGTGAGCAACAGTGGAGCACCACAAGGAACAGCCCTGTCTCCTTTTCTCTTCACTCTGTATGCCTCAAACTAAAAATATAACAACAGGTCATGTCAGTTGCAGAAATTCTCAGATGATTCTGCACTTATGGGGTGTATTGACAAGGGTGGTGAGACAGAGTCTAGGAGTCAGGTGGGGTTTTTGTCTGCATCTTAACTTCAGCAAAGACATGGAACTGACTGCGCTAAAGAGCCTGTACGTCCGGTCACTATTCAGAAGTGAGATGGTGCACTCCCACAAGAACTTGGGGTCTACATCAATGACAGTTTTGACTGGTCTCATAACATAGAAGAACTATATAAGAAATGGCAGTGCACACTCTTTTTTTTAATGTGAGTGACATCCTTCACGTCTCCTACAACTCTGTGATGGCCAGTGTGATTTTCTATGCTGTGGTGGGCTGGGCTGGTAACATCACTTCAAGAAAGGCCAACTGAATCAACAAGCTAATTAAAAGGGCAGATTCAGTTATAGCACGCACTCTGGACCCCATGGAGGTCACTGCAAAGGACAGAATTAAAACAAAACTGAGTGCCATTAGGAATAATGCTGCACCTCTACTATCTAACACACTAACACTTTCAGTCAACAAATTATTTAGCAGAAGTGTGTGAAGAAAAACAGCAGGTGTTTATTTATACCAACAGTAATAGGTCTGCATAATGTCTCACTGGGACTGTGATAGCCAAGTCAGCAGTTTTTTTACTTTTTAATATTTTTAATTGTGTGTTCAGACCATAGTGTGGTCTATCTATCTATCTATCTATCTATCTATCTATCTATCTATCTATCTATCTATCTATCTATCTATCTATCTATCTATCTATCTATTGTAAAGAAATAAGCAAACATAGCGTAAAGTTTTGGGGGTTTTAGGCCCCATATCCTGTAAAACAAAAAGGTTTTCGCCAGTGTTTTCAACTACGTACAACAGACAGTTCAAAAAATGTCGGGCGGACAATTTATAAGGATGAACAGGAAGTGATGAGATGATGGGGAAGCCGTGGTGATAGATGGGTAAATGACGTGATCAGGAGGGGACCAGAGGTAAGAAAGGAACCCGGAAGTGGGTGGAATCAACAGTCTTCTGGGGGGAATAGTTATGGCGACGGTGCTTCGTTTTTTCTGGAGAAAGACAGAAAGAGAGGTTAGTACCCTGCCATTGTCCCCTGGCACGACTTGTCACGGCGCCCGTCAGGTCCTTAAACCGCTCCCCATGTGCTTGTGCATGACACTATCTATCTATCTATCTATCTATCTATCTATCTATCTATCTATCTATCTATCTATCTATCTATCTATCTATCTATCTATCTATCTATCTATCTATTGTAAAGAAATAAGCAAACACAGCATAAAGGTTAATTAATTATACCTTTTCTATTATATATTATGTTCATATCTATCTATCTATCTATCTATCTATCTATCTATCTATCTATCTATCTATCTATCTATCTATCTATCTATCTATTTTAAAGAAATAAGCAAACACAGCATAAAGGTTAATTAATTATACCTTTTCTATTATATATTATGTTCATATCTATCTATCTATCTATCTATCTATCTATCTATCTATCTATCTATCTATCTATCTATCTATCTATCTATCTATCTATCTATCTATCTATTGTAAAGAAATAAGCAAACACAGCATAAAGGTTAATTAATTATACCTTTTCTATTATATATTATGTTCATATCTATCTATCTATCTATCTATCTATCTATCTATCTATCTATCTATCTATCTATCTATCTATCTATCTATCTATCTATCTATCTATTGTAAAGAAATAAGCAAACACAGCATAAAGGTTAATTAATTATACCTTTTCTATTATATATTATGTTCATATCTATCTATCTATCTATCTATCTATCTATCTATCTATCTATCTATCTATCTATCTATCTATCTATCTATCTATCTATCTATCTATCTATCTATCTATCTATCTATCTTCAGTAAAAAGCCAAATTTCACCCTGGGAACAAATAAAGTTTTATCTATTAAGTGACTTGCTTAGCATGGAATAATGAGTCAAGGATTAGAAATTAACCAATAACTTTGGAATTTAAAGTCTCGGTCTTACAAGGCCAGTTTTAAAGTCACCAGTTACCCTCCATGTGTTCACGTTTTCACAACACTGGAACATACAAACTCCATGCAGTACCCAACATCTGTGTCAGCCTACATTGTTACTATAAATGCAAAATAATCTTTTAACTGATTGTAATAACATTATGGCTTATATGTAAATGTTAAAGTAGTAGAACACTACGGTCTGGCCCAGACTAGCGCTATTTAATTTTATCGTGAAGAAAGCCCACTCATATCTGAGGAGAATGTGCCAGTGAGCAGGTCAGGGACTGAACCCAGTGATACAGCCACTGCCGCACTGTGCCAAGGATGATGACAGATAACACCAGAGTTAAAGCTTAATGAGGAAACCCAGTACAAAATGTGTTTAATACTACATTTTAAAAATACTGTAACTAGAAAGAAAAGTTGCAGTAACATTTGTGACTATTATACAGTAACATCTGATTTTTGCTTAGAGTTAAATGGAGCTGACTGTTCAAGAGGACAGGACAGTATGTCAGAATTATCACTCCTTTTATCAGAATGCCTCATACATGGCTGAAAGAAAAAAAAGTAACGTGGTTCACGAAAGCAGTGCAGCAGTGCAGGGGTGGGGAGAGATTTGAATTCACGATGATCTGCTCTCTTTGACTACATAATTGTTTGGAGTGAATGAGAGAAAAGCTGTCTGGGGGTGTTGTATAAGAAGTCTTTTGTTGCACATTAACAACAGATAACTTGTGTTTCCCTTGTTATTACAATGTTACAGAAAATGCGGGGCACGTCAGCTCATTTCAAAACACTGGAGAAAAGACTCCATTAAGTGAGAGCGCTGCCAACTAAATTGATCTAATCTTGTTAACATTAGTGATAAAAGAAATCGGCAGGAAAAAAGTCTGTTGACCTCTGGGCCTGCTGGGATTTGTTATTGCTGACATTTGCTGATATCAAATAAAAAGGCAGAAGTCCCTGGCAATGTGAACTAAGGTCTCAGTGCTAACAAAAGCATGCAGCGGTAGTGGCCAGCACTTGTGACTGTACAGGCAGGTTGTGAAAACAGAAAAATGAAACTCCAACAGAATTTCAGTTCGTGTTGTACAGAGCTGGGCTTTATGTGTCTCAAGCTGTTCCTTCACAAAGAATGTCCTCACTTTAACGGGGGGATGGCAGATCACGGGAAACTTCTCACTAATGCCACTTTTTCCGTGACCAAGGCTATGGGAAACCACAGCCACTGAAACAAGGTTAGAATTGTCCATTTGACTTAATCCATTATTTTTTAGTCATATGCTTGATGAGTGTTTGATCAACTGACTCAAGTGTGCTGGTGTTAGAGTAGAAGGAAAATTGTTGTGTCACACTTTGCAACACTTGGCCATCTCCATGCACTTTCTCTGGCTGCACTTGTCACCTGCAGTTTGTCTCTGGTTGTGCCACCATTTTCAGTTATATGTCACAGGAAAATTAACAGTGTTGAATTAACACAGAAAAGTGTAAATATTTGAATAATATACTCTACAAGGAGGGGACGAAAAAATTACCAGAACTGCTAAAAAAGTTTTTTTTTAATCACACAACTTGCAGCAGTTCCTTTTTAGTCTCTGTGAAAATATTCCAATGGGGTGGTAATACATGTATCCTAATGTTGCTTCCATTCCTGGAAACATTTGCTGTACTCTTCTTTTGTTACAGTGTCTAGACCAGGGGTCTCCAACACATCGCTCGCGAGCTACCGGTAGCTCGCAACCCCTTTCCAAGTAGCTCGCCAAAGGGTTAATGAATCCTATATAAATTGATTAGTCAAATTAGGGGTGGGCGATCTTTCCAAAAAAACATATCACAATCCTTTTAACACAAAATCACGATCCACAATCTGAATTGTTATCTATCTTTTCAATGTGGCACACACTTAAGAGAATATCCAGACTCAAACTCATCAAGACCTAAGTAACACTTTATTTTAAATATCAAACAAAGTTGAATTCAATTGTTTTCTCGTTCGCTAGCTAAGCAGCGCTAAGGAACACACCCCGAAGCTGGTGAGTGAGTGAGGCCCGCTGCGTGGATCTCAGATTTGTGCAAATAAATCGAAACCGCAAGTGAACTATGATACATAGCAAAATGACAGAAGTCGCAAAATCAACCAGAATGTTCAAGCAAATTATAGAAAAAAACCTGATCTCAATCCGTTAAGTAGTTCTCCTGTGAAAAGCAGACAGACATACAGACAGACATTGGATTTTACAGTATACATTATATATTCGTAAACCTTGAAAACAGTGTGCAGTTAAAGTCTCAACAGCATTCTCAGCATTTCTGGAGCTTAGTAGAGCCAGATAACTATAAGCATCTTCACCAAGCAGCTCTGAAAATGTCTGCTTTGTTTGGGTCTCCATACCTCTGTGAGTCTGACATGAATGTCATGAAGTCAAAGTTCAGAACAAGACTGACAGACGAACATTTAAATGACTCCACAAGAGTGAAACCTAAGTGGCTCCACTCCACCATACACCTCTCTTGTTGGCGCCACGCAGTGCCAGACATCTGACTAACTAAAAAACGCATCACACATGCAACTGGACATGTGAATAAAGTGAAACAGTGACATGTGACAAAATGACAAATGAATAAGTCGTATCTGTGGATTTGTAATTGCATTGTTTTGTTTTGACAGCATTCACGTTTTAATTCAATAGTGTGAGATACACTAAAAAATGCATACAGACATACAAAATGCACTTGCAGGTGAACTAAATATTTTTTTGTGATGTTTCAATGCAAAATGTGAGTTGTGGACATCAACATTTTGTAAACGTTCAGGCAGAACAAGCTTATTCAGTTTGTTTGGGTTGAAATAAGCTATGAGAATAAACGTTAGAAAACATGAGTAGCTCTCGGCCATTTTCATTTTGTAAAAGTAGCTCTCAGGGGAAAAAAGGCTGGAGACCCCTGGTTTGGAGCCGCATCAGTTTTTTTTGCTTTGCGCCCTCCCCCACCATAACCTATCGTCTATGGGGGACAAGCAAAATCTTCAGATTCATCAAAAATTTTGACCTCCAGTTTTCTATGGATCTCGATGTTTTAGGGTCCCCTGATACCGAAAGCATTGATATCTCGATGACGAGTGTCTGTCTGTGTGTGTGTGTGTGTCTGTGTGTCACCGTTTTTTTGAGGACGGTCTAGAGCTAGATGGAAAAATACCAAACTCGAAACTTAAGTCTGTTATGAGATGACGATGTGCTGATTAGTTGCTGAGCCAAATCGTGCAAAAGAAAGACGCACTCTAGAGGAACCCTCAAATACCGTAATTCTGCAATTAATTATGAATTCTTCTCATCAATTGCTATCGTAATGATCTATTTTATGATCAGAAAAATCAGCATCAGAGCAGTAAATAATGACTTACATGTTATAGAATAGTTTGGGTAACTTGCTGCCAAGGCGCAAAGCCTACTAACGCACACATCCAAATTTTTTTTTGTTGGATTTTTAACACAGTAGAAAATCATCTTCCCTTCAGCCTCAGTTTTAATTTTGGAGAAAACAGAAGTCACAGGAAACAAGATCTGGACAGATATGAAGATGTGAAGCAACAGCCACATTGTTTTTAGTCAAAAACTCTTTGACAACACAGCATGTGCAGGCGCATTGTCATGATGCACTGGGTCACTTCAGTGGAATGTTGCTTGTTAACAAACAAGTCTGTTCAAGGGCAAACTAGTTATTAACAAGTCCTTTAATGTTAAAAAACACAATCATAATTATATTGATGTTTGATGGGCTTTTTTTGGCTTATACAAAAAAAATCACCAGTTGTGGAATGAATATTTGTCTCGATCTACTCAGCGTAATACAAAACTGCAGGCATACAATACCTAGGAGAAGAGACATAAACAAAGCCATGCTAAAGATCATTAACTGGGAACCCAAATCTACCTTCCATCAAGTTGAAGAACTAGTAAAAAACTGAAATGAAAAAGCCGGGAAAATTAGAGTCTTCTAAACAGAAAGATACCAACTAAAGAACTTCTAAAAAACTTCTAACAAACACAGTTTTCATCTAACCTTGGACACTGTAGAAATGTTTGTGCTGACTTTTATATATGGTCGTGTTGATGATCTCACATACTGTATTGTTCTGGGGAATTCTGGGAAACATCTCCATGGCAACCACCAATGTCAATGCCAGAAAATCATGACATCCATGCAAAAAACAAAATGGCATTGCGGAACAACACTAAAAAATTAACTTTTTAAGGAGGTCCTAAAAAAATGTTATTATTGAATCTCTTGGGTCAGAAAACTGTAGAAATGGTACATAGATGGTCACAGATGCTTCAGGAAAGCAGATAAAAATTTTATGATAATAGAGAGAGATAAATGGTACATACAGTGGTGTGAAAAACTATTTGTCCCCTTCCTGATTTCTTATTCTTTTGCATGTTTGTCACACAAAATGTTTCTGATCATCAAACACATTTAACCATTAGTCAAATATAACACAAGTAAACACAAAATGCAGTTTGTAAATGGTGGTTTTTATTATTTAGGGAGAAAAAAAAATCCAAACCTACATGGCCCTGTGTGAAAAAGTAATTGCCCCCTGAACCTAATAACTGGTTGGGCCACCCTTAGCAGCAATAACTGCAATCAAGCGTTTGCGATAACTTGCAATGAGTCTTTTACAGCGCTCTGGAGGAATTTTGGCCCACTCATCTTTGCAAAATTGTTGTAATTCAGCTTTATTTGAGGGTTTTCTAGCATGACCCGCCTTTTTAAGGTCATGCCATAGCATCTCAATTGGATTCAGGTCAGGACTTTGACTAGGCCACTCCAAAGTCTTCATTTTGTTTTTCTTCAGCCATTCAGAGGTGGATTTGCTGGTGTGTTTTGGGTCATTGTCCTGTTGCAGCACCCAAGATCGCTTCAGCTTGAGTTGACGAATAGATGGCCGGATATTCTCCTTCAGGATTTTTTGGTAGACAGTAGAATTCATGGTTGCATCTATCACAGCAAGCCTTCCAGGTCCTGAAGCAGCAAAACAACCCCAGACCATCACACTACCACCACCATATTTTACTGTTGGTATGATGTTCTTTTTCTGAAATGCTGTGTTCCTTTTACGCCAGATGTAACGGGACATTTGCCTTCCAAAAAGTTCAACTTTTGTCTCATCAGTCCACAAGGTATTTTCCCAAAAGTCTTGGCAATCATTGAGATGTTTCTTAGCAAAATTGAGATGAGCCCTAATGTTCTTTTTGCTTAACAGTGGTTTGCGTCTTGGAAATCTGCCATGCAGGCCGTTTTTGCCCAGTCTCTTTCTTATGGTGGAGTCGTGAACACTGACCTTAATTGAGGCAAGTGAGGCCTGCAGTTCTTTAGACGTTGTCCTGGGGTCTTTTGTGACCTCTCGGATGAGTCGTCTCTGCGCTCTTGGGGTAATTTTGGTTGGCCGGCCACTCCTGGGAAGGTTCACCACTGTTCCATGTTTTTGCCATTTGTGGATAATGGCTCTCACTGTGGTTCGCTGGAGTCCCAAAGCTTTAGAAATGGCTTTATAACCTTTACCAGACTGATAGATCTCAATTACTTCTGTTCTCATTTGTTCCTGAATTTCTTTGGATCTTGGCATGATGTCTAGCTTTTGAGGTGCTTTTGGTCTACTTCTCTGTGTCAGGCAGCTCCTATTTAAGTGATTTCTTGATTGAAACAGGTGTGGCAGTAATCAGGCCTGGGGGTGGCTACGGAAATTGAACTCAGGTGTGATTCACCACAGTTAGGTTATTTTTTAACAAGGGGGCAATTACTTTTTCACACAGGGCCATGTAGGTTTGGATTTTTTTTCTCCCTAAATAATAAAAACCATCATTTAAAAACTGCATTTTGTGTTTACTTGTGTTATATTTGACTAATGGTTAAATGTGTTTGATGATCAGAAACATTTTGTGTGACAAACATGCAAAAGAATAAGAAATCAGGAAGGGGGCAAATAGTTTTTCACACCACTGTAGATGGTCACAGATGCTTCAGGAAAGCAGATAAAAATTTAAACAAAGATCCCAAATAATGACAGTTCAGTGGGCTATTGTCGCATTTACCAAAAGGTTACATTTAAGTTATTGTAGAAACAGGTGTGAGGGTGGCACAGTGGTGCAGCAGTAGTGGTTCACATCCTGAGTCCTCGCTGCATGGAGCTTGCATGTTCTCCTCATGTCTGCATGGGTTACCTCCAGGTGCTCCTGCCTCTTCCCACAGTCCAAAGACATGCAGGTTAGGTGGACTTGCCATACTTGGCCCATGTGTATGGTAAGGGCTGTGTGTGTATGTGTGTTCGCCCTGCGAAGGACTGGCACCTTCCAAGGTCTGTTCCTGCCTTGTGGCCTATGTAAGCTGCGATAGGTTCCAGCACCCTCCACAACACCATTCTAAGTGGGTTAGAAACTGACTGATATACAGTTAGGTCCATAAATACTTGGACAGAGACAACTTTTTTCTAATTTTGGTTCAGTACATTACCACAATGAATTTTAAATGAAGCAACTGTTTATTGATGACATGACACAGGACAGAAGCAGCCGAATGAATTCTGAGGTGTTCAGAGACATACTGTCTGCTCAAATCCAGCTAAATGCAGTCAAATTGATTGGGCGGCGTTTCATGATACAGATGGACAATGACCCAAAACATAGAGCCAAAGCAACCCAGGAGTTTATTAAAGCAAAGAAGTGGAACATTCTTGAATGGCCAAGTCAGTCACCTGATCTTAACCCAATTGAGCATGCATTTCACTTGTTGAAGACTAAACTTCAGACAGAAAGGCCCACAAACAAACAGCAACTGAAAGCCGCTGCAGTAAAGGCCTGGCAGAGCATTAAAAAGGAGGAAACCCAGCATCTGGTGAGGTCCATGAGTTCAAGACTTCAGGCTGTCATTGCCAGCGAAGGGTTTTCAACCAAGTATTAGAAATGAACATTTTATTTCCAGTTATTTAATTTGTCCAATTACTTTTGAGCCCCTGAAATGAAGGGATTGTGTTCAAAAAATGCTTTAGTTGCCTCACATTTTTATGCAATCGTTTTGTTCACCCCACTGAATTAAAGCTGAAAGTCTGCACTTCAACTGCATCTGAGTTGTTTCATTTAAAATTCATTGTGGTAATGTACAGAACCAAAATTAGAAAAAAGTTGTCTCTGTCCAAATATTTATGGACCTAACTGTATATAGTATACTATTAGTCAAAAGTTTTAAGACACAGTTTTTTGAGTTTTTATGGCAATGCCTGCAGCTTAAATCATTAAGTGTACAAAATTTTATTCAAATTTTTGATTTATCAGGGCAGCACGGTGACGCAGTGGGTAGCGCTGCTGCCTTGCAGTAAGGAGACCTGGGTTTGCTTCCCGGGTCCTCCCTGCGTAGAGTTTGCATGTTCTCCCCGTGTCTTTGTGGGTTTCCTCCGGGCGCTCTGGTTTCCTCCCACAGTCCAAAGACATGCAGGTTAGGTGGATTGGCGATTCTAAATTGTCCCTAGTGTGTGCTTGGTTTGTGTGTGTGTCCTGCGGTGGGTTGGCACCCTGCCCGGGATTGGTTCCTGCCTTGCGCCATGTGTTGGCTGGTATTGGCTTCAGCAGACCCCCCGTGACCCTGTATTCGGATTCAGCGGGTTGGAAAATGGATGGATGGATGGATTTATCAAAGTAGCCACTGTTTGCTAATATAACAGCCAAACTCACACATGGCATTCTCCCTCTCTCTATAAGGGAAATTAAAATGTTGGTCAGAAAGATCTTCCCAACACTGTTGCAGAAGTTCCCACAAAAGTGTTGCACTTGTGGGTTGCTTTCCTTTCACCGTTCTGTCCAATGCATGCCAAACTAACTCAATGGGGTTTAAGTCTGGAGACTGTGCTAGCCAGTCCATGTTTTGAAGTGAACCTTCTTGTTTTTACTTTTAGTGTAGTTCTGATATAGTCTACAGGTATGTTTTGGGTCATTGTGTTCCTTACTAGACGCAGACAAGAAGGTATTATGTGGTGCTGCAAAATGCTGTGGTAACCCTTTTGATTCAGAATGCCAGTCACTCTGTGCACTCTGTGACTGGCATTCTGAATCAAAATGGTTACCACAGTTTGGGTGTTATATCAGCAAAAGGTGACTACTTTGGCAAATCAAAAATTTGAATAAAATTTTGTAACTTATATTTTTCTTTACTATTGTTTATTCATTCTGTGCCTTGATTTATGAAGCATTAAGACATTAAACTGTGTGCATTTCCACAAAAACTGAGGTGTATATACTGTATATCCACTCTATAATAAATCACTTCTGTTTTTTAGCCCTTTATACATAGCTTTGCACAAACTTGAAATACGGTACAAAGGTACTTCTCACAATCAGGGCCGGATTTATATGAAAAGAGGCCCTAGGCTATTCCACTTATGAGGCCCTTTCACCTTCCATTTTTAAGTTTGTAAATTACATGAGAGATAATAAAATTTTGCTAACAATTTGAATGTAGGCCCCTCTTGATCTTGAGGCCCTAGGCTGAAGCCTAGTTAGCCTATAGGAAAATCCGGCCCTGCTCACAATACGTCAGGGGGCAGCATCAGGTTTATGACCACATCACTCTTGTTCTTTAGTCCTTACACTGGTTTCTAGTTAGGCTTACAGCTGATTATAAAATCCTCATTATTACATATACAGCCTTACTTGTTTTTTATTATTACATATAAAGGCCATGCTTATTTATCCAAACCTATCATTACTTACATACAAACCAGAGTGCATATTAAGACCTCAAGATGCCAGCCTACTTATGACTCTGATGATTAGTAAAATTCCAGTGGGAGGTCAAGCTTTTAGCAACAGGTCCCTAAAACTGTGGATGTTCTTTCAGTCTTCACTTTTAAATTCAGGCTGGAGATTCACTACTTTAGTCTAGCAAACCAGTGGTGTTGTTGGGTGATGGGAAGGTATTTTGTGGCTTTAGCCCCTGATCTTCAAGAGCCCAGAGCCCCATCTCATGTTCTGACATGCATGAACAATAACTTTGATAACCCAATGGGGACCATAATAAGCCCCTAATAAGCGCTAAAGCTAAGGACACCCCTATAGCATACCCTGATTAGAGCTACTCATTAGCTGTGCATAATGCACCCCTGTTTGTCATTTGTACAAAATTATAAGAAATACAGTAATTATCACTTAACCTTCCTCTATTCTGTTTCTCGTCTTAGTATCCTGTTGTGGCACTTGCTTCCACTGCTCTACTGCCAAGTTGTTTTCTTGCTAATGGAAAGACAAGTGAATACTGTAGGAGCCTTGGAATTATCAGTTGGAAAGATTCCGCCACCAGATTGGATGGCCCATCATAGACTCTCCTATAGAAAGCACAGGAGGAAGAGGTGGCTAGTTGGCTGAGGTCTCCAGCACCTGTGACCGCGTCTGACTTTGCCATTAGCTTTCTCTTTTACAATCCATAGAGAACTTGGTGGCTATAGTTGAACAATTAATCAATGGACAGATAGTGCTGGGCTCCATTTATGTTAATAAGTATCAAACTACATTTGTGTTTTAATGTACTTGTTATGTAATTAGGAAAGTCTGAATATTGTTTTACCTGAGAAATTGTTACAGCACCCTGCTCCTATACTCTTTCAAGAGCGCTATACAAAATTAAACTGAATTGAATTGAATGGCACATAATACCATTATCATTTAGCACAGAAACAATGTCACACAGGTTGCAATGATAATTCACTTTATTTGCCATAGTAAATTTCTCACATTAGGATTTTGTCATTTTTCACATACCCCAACTTGCTCTCCAGGAAAAGAAAGAGGGAGAAAGAAGTTCAAAGTCAGCTATTTGTACAGCGTCCCTGGAGCACTTGCAGGGCTCAACTGAGTAGTACTCCTTCATGCTCTCCCAGAATTCAAACCTTAATCACTATTTATGTCAAAAGGCCCCAAGCCACTCCAGGTGACACCATAGTGCCTCTGAAGTTATGGATTATAATTCTGGTTTACAACCATAATCTCTCACCACCAATTACACCACCATCACAACCTGAGCCACACTGTTTCGCTGTTGTATTTGAATTTGTGTTCCTCTACAGACAGTCGCATTTCTCTACACATTTTGCTAACAGATCAAATCTAATCTACATTCACATTTCTCTCTTTAAATTAACAGCAAGCTATATCTACATAAATAAAGGTGACTTACAGTAGTATGCTTGATAGGCATCACTCAAAAATGGCCGTACACATTTTCATGAAAATTGTACGATAACTCAGCGATAGTCCAACATAGACGTGGTACTAACACAGTGCCAGTGAGTGATCAGTGAATTTGATAATGGCTGATTTCTGTTGCCAAGTATTAAGTTCTTCTTTTATGATGTGTCACACACATGCAAGTAGGAGGCAGCTAAAGGGCTTAAGTAACAGTAATACCACATCTGACCAGAGGGCGGCGGGGTACACTGACTCTCTTTTTCAGTTCCTTGCAGACCTTCCCCAAGAAATCCTGCCAGGTTTTGGCGCCTCAGAAGACGTCACTTCCAGTTCCGGGCCCTTCAATGTCGTCACTTTCTGGTGTAGAAGATGTCACTTCCGGGGTCTGGGGCCTTTGATGACGTCACTTCCAGTTCCGGCCCCTTCAGTGACGTCACTTCCCATACAGGCCTTTAAAGCCGCCATCTTAACATCAATGAGCCAGTTCTATCTTGGACTCAGTCGAAGGAACAATTCTGTTCTACTCTAAACGCGTTTTGCAGCCAGGGAAATTATACGGGTGGCGGCCCCAAACCTTTTTCATGATGTCTGGTCTCCGTTATTATCACAGATGTCATAGGCTAACTTTAAAGCTGACTGGATAAAGGTGAATAACCGTTCAACCAGGACAGCTTGGGTGCAGCGGCCACAGATTTAAATGGGATTGATGGAGGAGAATCCATATTTAGACTGCAGATTCCTCTCTTCCCTTTAAATTATACTTTCAATGTCCAATGGCTGCAGATCCTGGTAAGCCTACATTTTGTAGTCAGACATGTCCAGTCAAACTTCTACTCTCATACGCAAGTGTATATCACTTAATCAATTGAGTGTAAAGAGAATTTTACATTAGAAGCCCAATTTCAGGAAACAAAGCTATTGTATATAGTTTTGTATTTATAATCACAGGGAAACATCCAGATGCACAACAACATCTGGGGAGATGACTGTCCTGTGTCTAGATTGCTTTGATTGGGAGAGCTGAGTGAAATAAGCTCAACTACAATATCCACTTAACAGAACCTCTTCTAAAAGCCCACATAATGCTCTGGGACATGTCATGAATTGTTTTTTACCATATTTTTTGGATCAACCAGGTAAGCTAAAAACCGCAAAGCATTAACCCACAAAAAGTGAGTGATCATTGTATACAGACAATCCAGCTTTGAAAAATAATTTCAGAGAGGGAGGGGAAAATGTCTTTCTACCAATATGAAACTCTGTATATAAAATCCTAAGCCTAAAAGTGCAACGGTGACAGTTTTTGTCACACTTTAAATCAGGCTTATTTTAAAACCTACATATATATGTTTGGTATCATTCTTTTCAGAATTTATCAATCTTCAATGTGATGTTGTTAGATTTTTTCTTATTCCGTTTTTAAATTATAAACTAAAAAATATCAAGAACTCATGTCTCGTGAGACGGGACTTTGTGCCAAAAGATTTAACCACGCCTGGGGCTAGAAATAAAACAAAAAGAGTAGGACAGCTGCTGTACAGGCTTTTAAATGTTTGAAGCATCGTGCGAGATGCAGATCACATGGCATGGCAGCAGCAGCAAGACAGCTGCTGATCAAGCAAAGAGGTGGTAAAAAAAAAACATTTGTTTCCAATTGTATCACCGTTTAAGAGGAGGTTTCGGAGGAGCGACCACATCTATTTGGGGTGCGTTCAGCCCCCCTCTTCACAACGTGAGCGGCAGAGACACAAAGTGGCTGGCAACCAAAGCGAGCAGGGGGGTTGGCGAATGAAGCGAACAGGGAGGAACCCCCTAGTACCCTTTAAAAATATTACAGTTAATTTAATGGAACACCAGAACTCAATGTGTATATAATTTGCTGATGATTTTTGGACTGGGGTGTTGCCAACACAAAACTTTGGTTCACTTTAGGCAAGGAAATGTTGATTTCTGGGAAGCCTGGGAAGTCTGGTATACCATATATAATTCATATAATTGCATACCTTGTACTTGAGGGAGAAAGGAGCAAAAATATGGGTTGGCAAAGCTCTCTAAGAGTAGATCTCTAGCGTTTGCCCAGAGACACTTCAGTCTCCCAGTTTGTTAAGCAGATGCGGTCATGGAGTGGATACCAAAGTTAGGCTCTTCACTGACCATGCCACTCTCACGATGAGCTCCTTTTGAAAGATATATCATGACAATGAAGCCAGGTGGTCCTCCTTATCTTTCTTCTTCTCTTATTCCTTTGAATCCCCTTTTGTCTTTTGAGACATTGGTAGAAGATTCCTGGGGAATCTTTATGTGTTGTCCACAGAGTATGTTTAGCCCTTAAAGGTTGGTTCTTCCTAAGGAGAGACCAGAAACTGCATTACCGCCTGTGCCCCATCTCAATTTGTTCATCTTTGAAAGCCATCAGATAAGCTAGAATGCAATTTAATGTCTGCTAGATGAATTAAGCAAGTCCCCAACTCAGAGAGTAGAGAAAAACAATTTTATTTATGAAGTAAGGACTTAAGCCCTCAGAATTTGGAGCCTATTGGAAGCTGTAGGGAAATGTTATGTTTAACTGCTTTATTTAATTTTCTCAGAGCCTTCCTTTTTTCCCCAAAAATTGCTTGTGCACAATTGGATTTTGGGGTCCTTCATTTTTGTTTTAGGTTAGTTTTCACAATATTAAAAATTTTTCATGTTCTCCCCATGATGCCATTTTGTTTTTCCTTTGGGGGTGCCTGCTTTCAAGGAATTTCTGTTCACAGTTGCTATGCTGATATTAAGTAAGGTCAATTGGCATTGTGTGGCTCGTGACATCACCGGGTCAAGGGTATAAAGGTCAGCATTGTATACTTCTTGGTTATCTGAGATTGTAAATATGATTTCAAATGACTTGTCATTGCAGGCTTTTCTTTGCATGTTTTTCTGGTTAACATTTCTCTGCGTGTATTTTCCTAAATAAGAATTTTTCAGTTAAGACATCACGATTTATTGACTTTTTGGTATCGAACTTGGCCTGGCTTTTTTTAGCATGTTTTATCTCCCAATCATTTATTCAAAAAATCATAGATGTCTGTTCCCTCAGGTGGCAGTACAGTGTGAAAAGATCAGACTCGACTCACTTAAAAAGGTTTGGGGCAGTCACCCGTATATTATCCCTGGCTGCAATGGGTTGATTTTTCAACAAAAGTGTCTTGGTTGGAGTCCAGACATGAACTGCTGAAGGTTTGGCAAGATGGCGGTTTCAAGTGATCAAAGCGGAAGTGACGTTGGGGAACTGGAAGTGACCTGCTTCTGACATTAGTCTAGGCACCAGAACATGATGTCTTCAATGTTGAGTCAGACAGGTTTTCCTGTGGCTGGTCTGCAGATATAACAGGAGAAGGTTTAGTGCACCCTGCCACCCTCTGGCCTGGTGTGGAATTACCTTCGCTTGGTCCATACAACATCCTCCTACTCTCAGGAAATAAACATGCAAGGGGTCAAGAGGTTAAAACAGGCATTCCCTTCTTCATAGACTGGGTAGGCTCCTTCATTTCTCATTGGACTCTCCTGGATTTGTGAGACACTTCTGACTATTCCTGGAATGAAAGTACAGCAGGATTTGGGGTATCTGGTGTCCTCATATTCCCCTTGCAGTGGTTTCTCCTGTATTCTGATATCATTTTATACAAGGTTCCTATATGAGGACCACAGCCACCTAGCATATGGGGGATGGAACCACTCCAAATCCTCGGCTTTTCTCAGTCCATCTGCTGTCGTACACTGTCTGGGTACAAAGTTATTTCCTTGTCCCTCCGACCAGTTTGCTTGTGCCATTGCACTGGCATCATGTCTGGGTAATGTGATATTATCCGATCCAACTGGGATGCTGTTCTCCTCCTAAAATATTTATAGTCAAAGGAGTGTTCACCAGAGTTTTTTAAAGTGAAACACTTAAAGATATTTCAATTTAACAAAAATTAAATAGACTATGATGGACTTGCACCTTGTCTATGGCCGATTATCAGTAACCCTAACCCTAACCTTACCTTGCACCCAGGCAAATCCATTAGCCAGAACTTAGCGCTACATCTGCTCTCTGTTCATGGAAAGAACTGAGGTCAGTGTCTGAAGTACAATCAAACAATTGTTGGCACTCTTTGTTTTTTTGGAGCCTTGGTCCTCTTCCTGATGCACTGTAAACTTTACATGATTTTTTATTTGAGGTTGGTGGTTTGACCTTGGAGTTTCGATCGGAATGATATACAGACATTAGATCAAAGATCGGGGAGGGGTGGTGTTTCGCATGAAGATTCAATCCAGATGCTGTTCCTACATTGGATTGGGGGATCCCCTTGAAGGTCAGAGCAGGAGGTGTTGGTACACAACCATTTATGCCAATAATTGGAAGTAAGTCGGTACATTGTATTGGTTTGTATCGGCCCACTTCAAGCCGTGACTGAGATGACCACCCACACCCCATGTACCTCATTTGAAAAAGGCCAAGTGAAGTATGTTCAGTTAATCACCTCTCTATGTGTCCTTCTCACTAACATGTACATATACTTCTTTGGCAATCTTTAAGTGTGGCCACAACCAGCAGCCAAAAAAAGATTGGGCCATCTACCAAGTACTTTTCTTCTTGGCTGGTGTTTTGCCACTTTCTGAATAAAATGCAGGCCTCTGACTACCCAACACTAACATTTGAGATCCTTGCACACCTAGGAGTCATGCCCTGTATCCGTGGTCAGTCCTACATAATCCATATAAACCAGAAAAGCTACAGTTACTTAAACTTTGACACTTGGAGCCAAAGAGTTAAGATGTAGGATTAATTTACTAGACAAGATGAACAAAAAGTTTCCTATAGAATGTTTTATCCAGTTTCATTTCACAAAGTTCCATGACTCAACTCAACAACAATCATGCAATAAAGTAAACACACATATTAACTGATGCCTCCTTACTTTTTGATGGTGGTCCACCCCTAAGAAACCATCTATAGAGAATTGTAAGACCATGGAAGAAGAGACCATGGAAAGACACGAGTGCCCTAAACTGGACAAACATTCAGTTTCCCCTATGCAGTGCTGTTTCAGTGATGAACCTGGTAATGTTATCATGTATTGCTCAAACAATGAGAAGACAATGGGCTGTAGATGAGCAATGAATAAAATAAAAGGGTACTTTCTTTCACATACAGTATACTTATTATCTGAATAAAAAATGCTTGATATGCCAGGTCAATGTTGTGGAGCAGTGCCTCAAGACTGATGAACTGGATTAGTGACCTTCTTCTTTTTTAAAAGGAGCTGAAAACAACTGTCCAATAATGTAGGGAATATACTTCAGAGAGTCCCTGGAAAGTCTTTGCCTGAGTTCTGGATCTGGGAATCCTTTAGAGAACTAAAGGTTTGGGAGGAACAATGGAAAATCCATTCTGCTTGTGCAACAGTAGATCAGTTCTTTTCCTTCCACCGCTACTTTTGTGAATTTCCCCTTGCCTGAAGAAGGGGCCTGAGTTGCCTCGAAAGCTTGCATATTGTAATCTTTTTAGTTAGCCAATAAAAGGTGTCATTTTGCTTGGCTTTTCTCTCCCTTGGGATTAATAAAGTATCTATCTATCTACAGTATCTATCTATCTACTTGACAGGAAATGGCATTCTGCCATATATATAAACTGCTCAAACACTTTGAAAACACATCACATCTCAAAGGGAAAAAATATCATGCTGGATATCTATACTGATATGGACTGGGTAATGTGTTAGGAATGAAAGAATGCCATATTGTTTGATGGAGATGAAAATTATCAACCTACAGAGGGCTGAAATCAAAGACACCCTGAAAATCAAGGTGAAAAAATAATGTGGCAGGCTAGTCCATTTTGCCAAAATTTCATTGCAGCAACTCAGAATTGTACTCAGTAGTTTGTATGGCCCCCACATTCTTGTATGCATGCCTGACAACATCAGGGCATGCACCTAATGAGACAACAAATGGTGTCCTGGGGGATCTCCTCCCAGATCTGGCCCAGGGCATCACTGAGCTCCTGGACAGTCTGAGGTGCAACCTGGCGGCGTCGGATGGACCGAAACATAATGTCCCAGAGGTGTTCTATCGGATTTAGGTCAGGTGAGC
This sequence comes from Erpetoichthys calabaricus, assembly GCF_900747795.2. Lineage (NCBI taxonomy): Eukaryota > Metazoa > Chordata > Cladistia > Polypteriformes > Polypteridae > Erpetoichthys > Erpetoichthys calabaricus. Next base: position 48,923,683 of record NC_041397.2, on the reverse strand, counting down.
ATGGGGGCCAGTCAATGGTATCAATTCCTTCATCCTCCAGGAACTGCCTGCATACTCTTGCCACATGAGGCCGGGCATTGTCGTGTACCAGGAGGAACCCAGGACCCACTACACCAGCATGGGGTCTGACAATGGGTCCAAGGATTTCATCCTGATACCTGATGGTAGTCAAGGTGTTGTTGTTGTTGCCTGTAGAGATCTGTGTGTCACTCCATGGATATGCCTCCCCAGACCATCACTGAACGATGTTATAGGCTGCATAACATTTTCCATGGCTTCTCCAGATCCTTTCACATCTGTCACATGTGCTTTGGGTGAACCTGCTCTCCTCTATGAAAAGCACAGGCCGCCATTGGTGGACCTGCCAATTCTGGTATTCTATGGCAAATGGCAATCGAGCTCCATGGTGCCAGGCAGTGAGTACAGGGCTCACTAAAGGACGTTGGGCCCTCAGGCCACCCTCATGAAGTCTGTTTCTGATTGTTTGGTCAGAGACATTCACACCAGTGGCCTGCTAGAGGTCATTTTGTAGGGCTCTGGCAATGCTCATCCTGTTCATCCTTTCCCAAAGCAACAGATACCGGTCCTTTTAAAGGGTTAAGGACCTTCTATGGCCCTGTCCAGCTATCCTAGAGTAGCTGCCTGTCTCCTGGAATCTCCATCATGCACTTGAGGCAATGGTATTTATTGATATGCCATCCTGGAGAAGTTGGACTACCTGTGGAACCTCAGTAGGGTCCAGGTATCACCGCATGCTACCAGCAGTGACACTGACTGTAGTCAAATGCAAAACAAGTGAAAAAACAGTCACAAATAATGAGGAGGGAAAAATGTCAGTGGCCTCCACCTGTTAAGCCATTCCTGTTTTGGGGGTTGTCTCAACACCAAAGCAGCTGAAACTGATTAACAACCCCCTCTGCTACTTAACTGACCAGATCAATGTTCCAGAAGTTTCATGGCTTGATGCTATACTCTGATTAAAAAGTGTTGCTTTAATTTTTTTTGAGCAGTATTGTCACACACGTGCGTTTAGGAGGCAGCCAACAAGCCCTGAGGTGAGTGAACAATCACGAGACAGAAGGTAATATTGGGTATTAATGCCTCTCTCCTTCTTCCACCAGAATTGCCGAAGAAAAACCATAAATTAACTCACTCACCATCAACAGTCCTGAATTCCCAAAATGGCTCCTGTTCCATTCCATAACTTCCGCCTCTGACTCCCAAAGACAATGTCACTTCCGGTCACCTCCTGATGATGCCACAGATGTCGCACAGGCATGACCTCATTTCCACCATTACTTCCTTACAGATGCCATTTTCTGTATATACTCACCTTCAACTATAAAGTATCATCAAATGTTAGGATTTTGATCACTTTTTGCAATCGTTTTTTCAGCAGGATCACTGGACATTATAAGGGGACAATTCCCCAACTCTTTTTTGTGTCTTTTGAGAGCTTAATTTCCTACAATATATACACATGAAAGGCTTATAATGAGCAGGCTTAATGTGGATATGACATTCCAACAAATGTGTCTTGTCTACATCCATGTTCAGAATATTTATGAGGCACAGCTATGGATCTGTGGGTTTATATTTTTTGATGATGCTGTCCTTAAGGCCTCTTCAGAATATTATCTTCTGCACAAACTAGCACCACTAAACTTGAGCATATGGATTAACCCCAACAAAGAACAACTCTATCTTTTACTGTAACTTTAGGAGCCTACACATGCTCCAAGTGAAAGAGTTTGAGGACAGGACCTTCAAGCTTGTTCTTTCAGTCACTGCCATAGTTGAGGATGACAACTAATTGGTAAATGCCAGAAGTGATTCCACTCCATTGGGCCCTTGAGCAAGGCTCTTAAATCTGCAATTGCTCCATCCTGGGTATGATGTTAACCTACATCCAGCCCTGCAAGTAGATCTTCCAACTTGAAGGGAAAGGTTGGTAGCAGGATTGCCACTCCAGCCAATGTACAAAACCTCACACTGTCCCACTCCACTCCACTAGTGTGGTGCTGAGGTGTCACCCGTTGCACTGCTGTGCTTGGGTCTTAATTTGGTATCTTGCGAACGTCTGTTGTGTGGTGGGTGAGGCAACATGCTGTATCAGTGCATGCTTCCAATCTCTCTCCTCTTATATAAGTGTTTTGGCAAACGGCCGGGTCCCATGCCTGGCCGGGATGCCCCTGCTGCTTATGTTCCGGGGGAGCAGCCATGGGCAGCTCAGTACCTCCCCCGGGACGCTTGGTGGCAGCCTCCCAGGCCAATGGTGATTCCCCAACCTCCCGCAGGGCTCCATGGGAGATGGAGTCCTCCACAGCCTGGTTGGGGCCCGGGGTGGCCGCTAGGGGGGGCTGTCTGGTTTCAACAGCCTGGCTGGATGAATCTTCAGCCCCACCTGGAAGTGCAATTAGAACCAGGTGGTCAGGCACCTGAAACACTTCCGGGTGGGCTATAAAAAGGCCCAGCCACCACCACTCAGGGAGCCAGTGTCGGGAGGAGGAGGACTACGCTTGTGGAGGAGTGGTGGTAAAAGGAGAAAGGATTGTTGTGTTGTGTGGAAGAGCGCTATTGGACTGTGTATTGCCTGTGGGTCACGGGGAAGACGTGCGCCCACGGGTGAAGAAAATAAAAGTCTTGATTAGTTTTATACGTGCCTCTGTGTCCATCTGTGGCTGGTCAGGCGCCTATATAGCACCCTGTTACAGTGTACATTACTTATTTATCTTTTGTATACAATTGATTCATTACTATTCTTATCTAAATTAATTTTTCTTTCTTTGCATGTAACTACTTCATTGACATGTTGTAAAGCACTTAGAGCTACTGTACATCCTTTGTATGAAAATGTGCTATAGAAATAGATGTTGTTGTTGTACAGTCAACTGTGATTTCTGATGGAATGAAAGCCCGTGTTTTTTGCTAGCAATATAAAGACACCATTTAAAAAATGAACAGATCTGTTACAGATTTAAATTGACCACCAAACGTACAGTAGCTACAAAGCTAGGAGGCTCATCGCTGTACATTTGCAACACACAGAAGAAAGCACAATCTGGTCCTTAAGTAGGATGAGATGTCAGCTTTAGATTCTTGTGTCATTTCCAGGTGGGTAGCAAGACTTGATTATATTCTCTTGACTTAAACATCTGTGAGATTTCCCTACTAACAAATGTTTATTTCTAACTGAATGTCATTCTTACCATAAGATCTGAAACAAAAGAGAGCGGTGCTAAATTCAAGGCCTAATCAATTTTGCCTGCTGACATTTTGTTGAAGAATCTGTGCTGTACATGTCTGGATGTGTTGTGAGGTCTGACAATTAAAACGTTTGAGTTACCAGCAGCAGATACATCCATATGCTTATTATGGCATTTTTATTTTTAGTGAATGGATATTTTCCCAGTTCTGCCTTTGTCTCCACTATACCTCAGCTCGGTTGCTAGTTCTGTGTCATAGGATTGCATTTTCTGTCTGAACATGAACAAACATCTCTGGATGATAAGCATTTGTTGCTGTGTGGGTTATAATCAGAGCCTGGATATTTTTGTTCATATGTTTTTCTAGATCGTTTTTCTGGTCTACACCACAAAAGGGCTCAACCAAAACCCCTATTTCAAATGTCTCATATAACATACTAGCTGTGTAAGCCTGTGCTGTAAAAAGCCTGGGCTCCTAGAAACTATTGAAATTGTCAGAAAACAAATTGAAGCTGAAACTGCAGAGTCGGCGGTTTTGTTTTGCAGATGTGCTCGGCCCCCTTGTCTCTCAGCGGGTAAGTGAGTTTCTCTCTATTCAGAGGTTTTGTTTTGCCAATGTGCTTGCCTCACTTATCTATCAGTGGCTAAGCGAGTTTGTCTTTCCTCGGTGGTCTCACTTTGGCAAAGGAGTCGCTTTCTTTCAGCTTCATGCTGTAGCCTCGTACTTTTTTCTTCTTCTGACTCATTAACTTAGGGCTACCTTGCTGGCTCTTTCAGCTTCATGCTGTAGCCTAGCACTTCTGGGTCAGACAGACAGACACACACATACACACTTCCACGCGTAGATGTTTATATATAAGATGACAACCATCTGATTGCAGAGGTCTTCTGAGATAATGAATCAGTTACAATCTGATACTCAGTTGTTTAATTAGGCCCATGAGAACACTGACCATTTAATTAAAAAACATAAAACTAGAGGTGCCAAGTGGCACAGCTATTAGTGCTGCTACCTCACAGGTCCAGGAGATTGGATCGATGTATGTTTGTGACTTGTTCTCCCAAGTTCTGTGTGAATTTGTTTCCAGAGTGCTCCTGTTTTGATTTTGTATCCCAAAGCCATGTCTTTCAGGTTGACTAGAAGTTTGAAACTGACCTAGTGTGTGGTGTGTAATTGTACTTTGTGATAGACAGGCACCTCAGATAGAAATCCTCCTGCTTTAAACCCAGTCCTGTCAGGACAGGCTCCAACCTCCTAAGCCCTAGGCAGATTCATTAAATAGACGGATGAAAAGCATGCTGTCTTTAAGTGTAATTTACACAATTAAAAACTGAATGGGTGGGAAATAAGTTTAAAATGAACTCTTTGAAACAGAAACAATAGGCCAAAAACAGGAAAGGAAAATGTTTAGTTATCCAGATTCTATAATTAATGCTCAGCACCCAAACTCAGTGGGAGTTTTTATTAATCTGCAGTGAAATCATTTATTGTCTCCTGTGCTTTTTAAAGATGGGAGTTAAAATGTAGCGATTTTATCAGCTGCATCCCAGTGGGCAGAACTTTGGGTCATGCCATCCTTCACGTTAAATTTCAAACTCACTTTTAGGATTTTAGGTGTTGCCAGATAGTTTTTGCAATTTTTTTATCATCATTTGCTAATGTGGACAATGTTCCAGAACTCTTGCTGCTGGAAGTACTTGAACGTCAACCTAAAAATAAGGTGTGGCGAAAACTCAAAGTAGGGCTCTGCAGTGTCTGCAGCTCTCCCTGGTGGTATCCATGAAACCCAACAGGGCTGCAGCGGACTCCAACTCCCAGCATGCCCTGCAGAATTCTGTGGTGCCACAGCAAACAAGGGGGCTGCCCTCTAGTGCCCTGGGGAAGATAATGCCCTGATCATGACCCCTGGCCATCCACGGCAATATATACAGTGGGGCAAGAAAGTATTTAGTCAGCCACCAATTGTGCAAGTTCTCCCACTTAAAAAGATGAGAGAGGCCTGTAATTTTCATCATAGGTATACCTCAACTATGAGAGACAAAATGAGAAAAAAAAATCCAGAAATTCACATTGTCTGATTTTTAAAGAATTTATTTGCAAATTATGGTGGAAAATAAGTATTTGGTCACCTACAAACAAGCAAGATTTCTGGCTCTCACAGACCTGTAACTTCTTCTGTAAGAGGCTCCTCTGTCCTCCACTCGTTACCTGTATTAATGGCACCTGTTTGAACTCGTTATCAATATAAAAGACACCTGTCCACAACCTCAAACAGTCACACTCCAAACTCCACTATGGCCAAGACCAAAGAGCTGTCAAAGGACACCAGAAACAAAGTTGTGGACCTGCACCAGGCTGGGAAGACTGAATCTGCAACAGGTAAGCAGCTTGGTGTGAAGAAATCAACTGTGGGAGCAATTATTAGAAAATGGAAGACATACAAGACCACTGATAATCTCCCTCGATCTGGGGCTCCATGCAAGATCTCACCCCGTGGGGTCAAAATGATCACAAGAACGGTGAGCAAAAATCCCAGAACCACACGGGGGGACCTAGTGAATGACCTACAGAGAGCTGGGACCAAAGTAACAAAGGCTACCATCAGTAACACACTACGCCGCCAGGGACTCAAATCCTGCAGTGCCAGACGTGTCCCCCTGCTTAAGCCAGTACATGTGCAGGCCCGTCTGAAGTTTGCTAGAGAGCATTTGGATGATCCAGAAGAGGATTGGGAGAATGTCATATGGTCAGATGAAACCAAAATAGAACTTTTTGGTAAAAACTCTACTCGTCGTGTTTGGAGGAAAAAGAATGCTGAGTTGCATCCAAAGAACACCATACCTACTATAAAGCATGGGGGTGGAAACATCATGCTTTGGGGCTGTTTTTCTGCAAAGGGACCAGGACGACTGATCCGTGTAAAGGAAAGAATGAATGGGGCCATGTATCGTCAGATTTTGAGTTAAAACCTCCTTCCATCAGCAAGGGCATTGAAGATGAAACGTGGCTGGGTCTTTCAGCATGACAATGATCCCAAACACACTGCCTGGGTAACGAAGGAGTGGCTTCGTAAGAAGCATTTCAAGGTCTTGGAGTGGCCTAGCCAGTCTCCAGATCTCAACCCCATAGAAAATCTTTGGAGGCAGTTGAAAGTCCATGTTGCCCAGCGACAGCCCCAAAACATCACTGCTCTAGAGGAGATCTGCATGGAGGAATTTGCCAAAATACCAGCAACAGTGTGTGAAAACCTTGTGAAAACTTACAGAAAACGTTTGACCTCTGTCATTGCCAACAAAGGGTATATAACAAAGTATTGAGATGAACTTTTGTTATTGACCAAATACGTTTTTTCCACCATAATTTGCAAATAAATTCTTCAAAAATCAGACAATGTGATTTTCTGGATTTTTTTTTTCTCATTTTGTCTCTCATAGTTGAGGTATACCTATGATGACAATTACAGGCCTCTCTCATCTTTTTAAGTGGGAGAACTTGCACAATTGGTGGCTGACTTAATACTTTTTTGCCCCACTGTATATACTGTACATGTATATATAAAATCTATATACACCAGCCATCTTTGTTAAGATGTGCACTGACAATAACCCACCAAAAGATGGAACACAAAGGTATTACTTACTTGCATCCTCTAAAGAGGCTATTATCCATATCCATATTACTAACCGAGAATGCTAAACCGGATGGACGCAGGGACACCTGGCCATGGGCCGTAGCTGCAAAAAGACGTACTGTGCAGGCGCCCCAAGAAATGAGGGGCCGCGAGAGGCGGATGAGGGGCCGCGAGAGGCGGACAAGACCACAGAAAAAAGGAGTGAGCACAGAAAAAAGGAGTCAAAGAAATGAGGCGCCGCGAGCACAGAAAAAAGGAAAAGGCACAGAAAAAAGTAGTCAAACGCAGGCGACGCACGAAACCCATTGCACACGAAACTAGCACACAAAAAAAAAGAAGACGCTCGCGCACAACAGCAAGGCACCCCCCCCCCCCCCCCCTCCCTACAGGCACCGGACGGGACACACACCAAGAGGGGGATTTAACAAGCCCCTGGAACACAAAAAAAAAAACACAAAACCACCCCACACACCCTACAAGCAACGGACGGGACACACACAAAGAGAGGGATTCAACAAGCCCCTGGAACACAAAAACACAATCCTCACCCACCCACACACATCAATAAGAAGTGACACCCAAAGCCACATATCTAAAGGAAACGTCCATATTAAACATACGTCATCTCAACACCTTCACACTAGGCAGCATAGGTGTCAGCATAGGTGGATCTCCTTACAATAAAGCACTATTAACCGTTCAACTGCAGAAAAGGCTCCATATTAACAGTGAGTGCGATCCTCCTTATTACTTATTCATATTTCGCACGCTGAGGAACAAACAAGTCATGAATACACAGTCACGGGTACAAAACGATTCGGATCGGATAACGGGACCAAACACACGAACACGAATGAAACAACAAAATACACGGCGGCGCATACAACGCGCTTCGGAAACTCCGGGAGCAAAAATGTCTCGGATCAAAAAACGCAAAGCTCAAGTAACCCCGTTACAGAGACGTGCCCAAATGGACAGACACAATGAACGTAGACGCATACAGCGCGCGTCTCAAAGTACTGCATCGAAACAAGCACGATTTCAAAAGAAAGAGCTCGCGTCTCAGACATACAAAAAAGGGAGCGAAGAGACAGAATAAATGAACGCAGACGTGTACAACGCGCATATGACCTGTCAGAAAACAAGCAAGCAAGACTACAAAAGCAGAAAGCTCAACTGACCGACATACAAAAACGGACAAGGCTCGATACAAACAATGCACGACGTAGACTGAAACGGACTTTTGGCAAAGCGGAGGCGAATCAATTAAAAATCAAAAATAGCGCGTCACAAATAATGGACATGCAACAACGCGGCACTCAAACGCCACAAGCAAAACATGCCCGTCGCGGACATCAACGCCAGACACCCGCTAAACGCTTACGCCAGTTGGCTGACAACGCCTTCAATAATGAGTCCACTATTGAGGAAAATTCATTGGGATTAATGAATGTCATTTGCAATCATTGTCATTCACTTAACTTCCCAGAAGAAACAACTGGCAATACAAATAATGAATTTACACGTTGTTGTCAAAAGGGGCAGATTAGAAAGCCTCCTTTACATTCATATCCTGAATATCTACAGAAGCTTCTAACTAACGATGTGCCTGAAAGTAAAAACTTTATGAACTGCATTAGATCCTACAATAGTTCATTTGCTTTTGCATCTACCGGAGTACATATCAGGCCACCAAAAGGCAATGGCCCATACTGCTTTCGCATATGTGGACAAATATTGCATCGCATTGGAACAGTGCACCCTGAAACAAATCAACAACGCAAATATGCACAGGTCATTTCATTACTTCCTGGAGAGACACGGCTCTTTCTAAGCTCTGACAAAGTTGACTCTGATGACGACAATGAACATCTGAATTTCCCCTTAGAATATTTGAACACTATTAACCCGGCCGGATTACCACAACACAACCTTACCCTTAAAAATGGAACAATAATCATGCTATTAAGAAACCTTAACACTAAACAGGGTTTATGCAATGGCACACGGTTAGTCGTCAACACCATGACACACAATGTTATTCAAACAACAGTTCTTACAGGATCACATGCTAACAATCCTGTTCTCATTCCTAGAATTGACCTTACGAGTTCTGACCTAGAATTACCTTTTACATTGAAACGCCGACAGTTCCCCATTAAACCTGCATTTGCCATGACCATCAACAAATCACAAGGACAAACCATGGACAAGGTTGGCATCTACCTCTCTGAACCCGTTTTTGGACATGGACAACTTTATGTTGCCTTCTCACGTGTTCGACGTTCATCTGACGTTAAAGTTAAAGTTATAAATGATCCATGCCAAGGAAGACTCATTCAAGGACAAGACACCATCTTTACTACTAATGTTGTATACAAAGAAATATTCCAATAAAACATTACTCTATGCCAAACACTCTATTTTGTATTTCTATAGGCATCATCCAAACCTGCACACTATTCTATATCTAATTTATACATCTCACTCTTTGTCATGCCCCAACACCAGGGGTTGGCGAGCGAAGCGAGCAGGGGGCGGAGCCCCCTAGTACAACTATAATGTTAAAACTCACGTGTATAGAAAATAATGGCTTTTAAAAACTGTCCACTGTAGTTAACTATGACAAATAAAAGGGTTATATTGGCTCTTTTGACACTGATGAACAGAAAAGGATTCTTTAATTTGAAAGTGAAAATAGATCTCCCTAAATTGGTCTGAATTAGTTAGAACTGTAAAACACAAAATAATTAATTTCATAACTTTTCACCCCCTTTAATATGACACACCTTAACCTTCACTGGAGCAGTAATCTGCTTTCAGAAGTTCACATAATTAGTTCAGAGGTGATCGCCTGCCTGGGGTTTCACTGGATTGCTGCACAGATGCACCTTATCTGGAAGGTCCAACTTGTAGTGAGTAAGTATAGTGGCCTAACCGACACATTGAAGACAAAAGAACACTCCAAGAAACTCCAGGAAAGGGCAATGGAAAAGCACAATTCAGTGGATGGAGACAAGAAAATATCCAAGTCACTGAATATCTCTTGGAGTCCAGTTAAATCAATTATTGAGAACTGGAAAGAGTATGACAGCTGGAAAACTGCCTAGAGCAGGCCATCCACAGAAACTGAGTGGACATGTGAGAAGAAGACTAGTGAGGTGGGCCACCAAAAGACCAGTGAAGGGTCTACAGTGGCTGAGACTGGAGAGACAGTGCAGACAATAGTTGTTGCCCAGGTGCCTCACCAGTCATAGTTTTATGGGAGAGACAAAGAGAAAAAAGAAACACAACATCTCAACTAGAGTTGGTCAGAAGGCACATAGGAGGCTTTGAAGTCAGCTGGATGAGGGTCTGTGGTCTGATGAGACCAAAATTGAGCTTTTCTGCCATCAGATTAATTTATGGCATAAGTCAAACACTGCAGATGAAAGGCTTGTAAGGGTAGAGGGGAAGTTGAATACACCATAAAAGCTGCAAGATGTTAACCCATTGTTTTCTGAAGAAAAATATTTTTGTAAAACTCTAAAAATAAAATAATTTTTTGGTTTTTGGTAACTTGTGGTACTATACTGCTTACCTTTGTACTATTTCAGGTTATACATTGGACCTGAACTGCTTCATTTTTCATAAAAGCAGGAAAAAATGTGGTGTTCTAAAACTTTTTACCAGTAGTGTACATACATCCATCCATCCATTTTCCAACCCGCTGAATCCGAACACAGGGTCACGGGGGTCTGCTGGAGCCAATCCCAGCCAACATAGGGCACAAGGCAGGGAACCAATCCCGGGCAGGATGCCAACCCACCGCAGGACACACACAAACACACCCACACACCAAGCACACACTAGGGCCAATTTAGAATCACCAATCCACCTAACCTGCATGTCATTGGACTGTGGGAGGAAACCGGAGCGCCCGGAGGAAACCCACGCAGACACGGGGAGAACATGCAAACTCCACGCAGGGCAGACCCGGGAAGCGAACCCGGGTCTCCTAACTGCGAGGCAGCAGCGCTACCACTGCGCCACCGTGCCGCCTAGTGTACATACAGTACATACATATTTTTTATGTTACAAATATTTTTATTACAGTTGGCTGTTCATTAATCTTATGATGTGTCTGTCAATGTGAGTTAGCTTAGCCATTGCCGAACCTATCCGATAGCTCTCTTTAAAGTGCATCACCAGCACGCCTGGTTTGGCAATTCAATACATCCTTAATTTGTATCAGGTACGCTGTAGGTGGAATGCAACAAATGCATGGAATGGACAGGGTGCCTCTAGAAGAGGTATACAAAAAAAAAAGTCTATTGTTATTCTAGTTGTCGCAAAAAATATCAGTACGTTTTTGGAAAACAAAATCATTTTATTTTTTTCATTTTATTTTATCAATGTTTATATGTAGGTATTCAAATGTTCTATAGTGTTTTCAGCAGCAAATAAACACTAAATGCCCAGACGAGTATCTTTAAAAATAATTTACTTGAGTAAGCTGAGACTACTGCATACACACTACACTCACTGGCCACTTTATTAGGTACACCTGTTCAACTGCTTGTTAATGCAAATATCTAATCGACCAATCACATGGCAGCAGCTCAACACATTTAAGGTTGCAGAAATTGTCAAGATGACCTGCTGAAGTTCAAACCGAGTGTCAGAATGGGGAAGAAAAGTGACTTTAAACGTGGCATGGTTTTTGGTGCCGGACAGGCTGGTCTGAGTATTTCAGAAACTGCTGATCTACTGGGATTTTCACGCAGCGCCATCTCTAGGGATTACACAGAATGGTCAGAGAAAGGGAAAATATCCAGTGAGCGGTGGTTCTCTGGTTGAAAATGCCTTGTTGATGCCAGAGCTCAGAGGAGAATAGCCAGACTGGTTCGAGCCGATAGAAAGGCAACAGTAACTTAAATACCCACTCGTTACAATGGAGGTATTCAGAAAAGCATCTCTGAATGCACAACACGTCAAACCTTGAAGCAGATGGGCTACAGCAGCAGAAGACCACACCTTTGAAACACTGAAATGTGGATGTCCATAACAGCAAAGCCCAGCAACATGACAGCATAACAATAAATTGTAATTCTATTCTGCACCTCATTTAGTCGTCCTCGGCCAGTCAGCACATATTTTATGACAATATAGTGTTGATAACACTGTGTACTTCTTGTGGTTTGGAAAATGTGTGTGTATCTGCCATCATCTTTTTTTATTCTGACTTAAAACTTTTTATGTTCAGAAACTCGGTGTCAGAAACATTTCATAAGTTCAGAAAGAGATCTCGAAACAGAAAGATTTGAGCAAGACTGAAAACTCTGCACTGCACCATGCTTGAGCAGGATCAGGCAAAATCTGGTTTAAACCGAGTCAGCGAGAGTCAAAATTACGGTAATTGCACAAACCTTGACCTGCGGTGACTCTTCACTTTACTTTCAGTTACAGAAGACTAAAAGAATGTTACTTAAACAGGAAATGTCAGGGACATTACAGGTAATGACTTGTTTACATGTAATGTTTCTAAGGTGCAGGAAGACTACATACATTATATGGCACAACAGAAGTCTTCATTATATAAAGTGCTTTTTGTGACAAAATGATTTCTTAATCAGTCAGGTTGGGTGGAGAGATGTTGGGATATCTACTTAATTTTGTACATTTTACTCATTGCCTAATCCTAATGTTAGAAGTGATACATACTGCCCAAAAAATATTTTCTTAACATTTCTAAACCCAAATCTTCAAAATTTACCTTACAGTACTGATTGCTTCTGCTTTACTTCTGTCAGAGTAATTGAGATGCTTCTAAACAGGGGCATCATGGTCTCATATGCAATGCCTTCTGTCTGCTCCTGAGCTGTGGTTTTGTGGTTCTTCTTCCCATTACTATGTCGGGTTTTACCCAGGTACTTTAGCTATTGGTTCAAATTTCACCAATTTGAGTGTGCTGTGTGTACAATTGTGCCTTGTGATAGAGTTGCATTCCTTCCATTGGTTTTCTGTCTTGTACTGTATATCTAGCATGATCTCTAACTCTCCATATCCCTGTAATGGTGGTCCGTGGACCATATGTGGCCCAGAAGCATCCTCAGAGTGGCCCAGCCTGTGGTCCCACCAGAAACGCAGAAAAAAAAGCCAAGAAAAACACATTAAGAGAGCCTTCAGAAACTCCTACATAAATTCCTAAAGTAGTACAGAACATGAATGCAACACTCCGTGTAGTCTAGCAACATCAAACCCACAATGCAAAAGTGGTGGTAGTAGTCTATGACAGGGGTCGCCAAGTCTGGTCGTGGAGGACCACCATAGCTGCAGGTTTTCATTCTAACCCTTTTTTTAATTAATGCCCTGTTTGTGCTGCTAATTAACTTCTTGTGAATTCATTTTAATTGAATTGCTTTTATAAGATTTGCTCCCCTGAATTTCTTTATCATTCCTCTTTATTGCTTCATTTCTTTCCTTAAATGGCACCCAAACAGAAATGAAATGTGAAGTGAGGGAGCCAACAGAAGACCAACTAAGTCAGGGCCTGAAACTTCCAATTTCACTCCAACCAGCTGCTTAATGAGGTGCCAAGTCTTGTCATTAATTAAACCCGTTCTTTAATTTTGTGGCTTGTTGCTGCTCTCGTAGTACATTAGCAGACATTTTTTTTTGTTCTTTATTTTGCCTTATACAATTTCTTGTATTAGGAATTTGTTAGTCTTCGCATACCCCTTGGGGTCAGAGAGCAGGGTCAGCCATTGTACAGCGTACCTGGAGCAATTAGAGATTAAGGGTCTTGCTCAAGGGCCCAGCAGAGTAGGATCTCTTTTGGCAGTGATGGGGATTCGAACCGGCAACCTTCTGGATACCAGCACAGATCCTTAGCCTCAGAGCCATTCCGAAATTGTTGATTTTCTCTTTCTAAGAGCACTGGCAAAACGTTTTAGGGACCTGAGCAGATCAACATTCCTGAGACCTTGAACTTTCTTTATTTTCAGATATTTCAGATATTGTATGATGGACACCAGTTGTGTTGGCTCACTTTGTATCTCATTATTGTTTGGCTGCTAATTAAGGAAAATGAAACAATTAAGGGGCCTGAGTCTTCAAGAGCAAGTCAATTAAAATTAATTCAAAAGAAGTTAATTAGCAGCAAGAACAGGTCACTCATTAAGAAAAGGGTTAGAAAGGACCGGAGTTGGCGACCCCTGGTCTATGATACTGTAACAACCTGTCGAATAAGACACACAAGAGCCGCTTCTCCAGGAGAATCTTCAAAATGCCAACTGGCTTTTTATTTGGTGTGCCATGCTATAAATGGTGCCCTATTGCTCCATGTATGGGTCACAGGGGCACCTCCAAAAAAAGGTAGCCTTCCACTTTTCTGCCTCTTCCTGCTCTTTTACCATCACTCCCCTCTCACCCTGATCCTTTCACTCAGCCCTGAGCCATCACAAAGTGCTTTCCCCCAATACTCCACCTCTACAGCCATGTAGTACTGACACACATCACAATATCAGCATAATGTGGGTTGTGTTACAAAACCACGCCTAAATATACATGTGGTCATTTAAAATGAACCTCTGTTCCCACACAGTGCAGTAGACTTTGTATTCTTATGTGTTAGTTGCTGTTATCGCATTATTATGGGTTTGTGCACTGATAGCTTTTAATAGTTCTTTTTTATTCTGTTAAGTGCATTTTGTGATGTACCTGAGTCATATATATGACCAAAACATTTACTTTATTTCAAAAGGGAATTAAATGTGCACTTTTTTGTTTTAATGCACTTTTGAGATATACCTGGGTCAGATATGACCAAAATTTGGATGTTTCATTAGGCTTTACGCCCTAGGAACCAAGTAGCTCCTGAACTATTCTATAACATTTCAGTAATAACTTCCCCCTCTGATGCTGATCTTTCTGATCATAAAACAGGTCATTACGCTTGCAATTGACAAGAGGAATTCATAATTAATTGTAGAATTACAGTATTTGAAAGTTCCTCTTGAGTGTCTCTTGCTCTTGCACGATTTGGCTCAAAAAATAATCAGCACATCGTCATCTCATAACAGGCTTAAGTTTCGAGTTTGGTATTTTTCTGTCCAGCTGTTTAAGCTCTAGACTGTCCTCAAGAAACTGTGACACACAGACACACACACACACCCATCATCGAGATATTGATGTTTTCAGTATCTGGGGACCCTAAAACATCAACATCTATCGAAAAACCAGAGATTGAAATTTTTGAAGAATCTAAAGCTTTCGCTTGTCCTCCAAAGACGATAGATTATGGTGGGGGAGGTTGCAAAGCAGAAAGTATTGAAACAACCTCAAATTCTGTTCAGTTGTAGCTTTTTTTATTGTTTTCTATGGTTAGGTCCATAAATATTTGGACAGAGACAACTTTTTTCTAATTTTGGTTCTGTACATTACCACAATGAATTTTAAATGAAACAACTCAGATGCAGTTGAAGTGCAGACTTTCAGCTTTAATTCAGTGGGGTGAACAAAACGATTGCATAAAAATGTGAGGCAACTAAAGCATTTTTTGAACACACTCCCTTCATTGCAGGGGCTCAAAAGTAATTGGACAATTGACTCAAAGGCTATTTCATGGGCAGGTGTGGGCAAGTCCATCGTTATGTCATTATCAATTAAGCAGATAAAAGGCCTGGAGTTGATTTGAGGTATGGTGCTTGCATGTGGAAGATTTTGCTGTGAACAGACAACATTGCAGTCAAAGGAGCTCTCCATGCAGGTGAAAGAAGCCATCCTTAAGCTGCGAAAACAGAAAAAAACCCATCGAAGAAATTGCTACAATATTACGAGTGGCAAAATGTACAGTTTGGTACATCCTGAGAAAGAAAGCAAGCACTGGTGAACTCAGCAACGCAAAAAGACCTGGACATCCACGGAAGACAACAGTGGTGGATGATCACAGAATCATTTCCATGGTGAAGAGAAACCCCTTCACAACAGCCAACCAAGTGAACAACACTCTCCAGGGGGTAGGCGTATCGATATGCAAGTCTACCATAAAGAGAAGACTGCATGAAAGTGAATGCAGAGGGTGAGCTGCAAGGTGCAAGCCACTCATAAGCCTCAAGAATAGAAAGGTTAGATTGGACTTTGCTAGAGAACATCTAAAAAAGCCAGCACAGTTCTGGAGAAACATTCTTTGGACAGATGAAACCAAGATCATCTCTACCAGAATGATGGCAACACAAAAGTATGGAGAAGGCGTGGAACAGCTCATTATCCAAAGCGTACCACATCATCTGTAAAACACAGTGGAGGCAGTGTGATGGCTTGGGCGTGCATGGCTGCCGGTGGCAATGGGACACTAGTGTGTATTGATGATGTGACACAGGACAGAAGCAGCCGAATGAATACTGAGGTGTTCAGAGACATACTGTCTGCTCAAATCCAGCTAAATGCAGTCAAATTGATTGGGCGGCGTTTCATGATACAGATGGACAATGACCCAAAACATACAGCAAAAGCAACCCAGGAGTTTATTAAAGCAAAGAAGTGGAAAATTCTTGAATGGCCAAGTCAGTCACCTGATCTTAACCCATTTGAGCATGCATTTCACTTGTTGAAGACTAAACTTCAGACAGAAAGGCCCACAAACAAACAGCAACTGAAAGCCACTGCAGTAAAGGCCTGGCAGAGCATTAAAAAGGAGGAAACCCAGCATCTGGTGATGTCCATGAGTTCAAGACTTCAAGCTGTCATTGCCAGCGAAGGATTTTCAACCAAGTATTAGAAATGAACATTTTATTTCCAGTTATTTAATTTGTCCAATTACTTTTGAGCCCCTGAAATGAAGGGATTGTGTTAAAAAAATGCTTTAGTTGCCTCACATTTTTATGCAATCGTTTTGTTCACCCCACTGAATTAAAGCTGAAAGTCTGCACTTCAACTGCATTTGAGTTGTTTCATTTAAAATTCATTGTGGTAATATACAGAACCAAAATTAGAAAAAAGTTGTCTCTGTCCAAATATTTATGGACCTAACTGTATGTACTTTTTGACGTGCCTGTGACAGATGTGACCAAATTTAAAAGGGAAACAATGAATAAACATTACTTGTTTTACAATACATTCGTGTTGGTTTAAAATGTGTCATTACCTGCTGTTTACCAGCTGCTGAAGATATCTGGCCCAACTGAATTTGTAATTTAGTAGCCCTGCTGTAATGGATATAAAAGGTCCAGAAAATTGACTTGTACAGACTACCCATTGATCCATTCTCTTAGTTACTCAGTTCAGGGTGTCTATCCCTGGTAGCACTGGATGCAAGGTGACAACCAACCCTGGTCAGGGCACCAGTCCATCACAGGGTACAATCACACTGTGCCAATTTGGTATAATGTTGCAATAGGGTGGCATAGTGGTGCAACGATTTCTGTCACTGTCTCATAGATATGGGGGCTTGAGATCTATTCCTGTTCCACTAATCATATGTGTGAATGTTGCACATTCTCTCTGTGTAAGTGTGAATTGGTCTGTGAATATCACCCCAGAGACATGGGGGTTGTGCAGATTGCTGACTTGAAACGTACCTGACTACTTTTCCACTCACCTTTATTTCCTCCCTTGCATCTGAAATTATCGAAATAGACTCTCCATTACACTATGATGGACTTAATGGATGCAGAAAATAAATGGTTAGTTTGTTGAAGTCACAGTAAGTTATTTAGAAATGTTTTGGATGGCATTCATAACTAATATTACTGCATATGCTGCATCACCTTCAGAATTTCTAACGTTTATGCACTGTCAATTTAAGGTCACTTTCCACACAGAGAAATTTCAGGATCAGAAATGAGGAAACCTAGACTGAACTGAAGTACTAAATGTCTGATCACTACAAATAAAGATAAGAATCAGTATAAATGTTTTCTTTCAGGTTTTCCAGTTTAAATTAGCTCCATCATATGTGGTGTGTGACTGTGCTCCTGGTTGGACTGGCACCTCATCCAGGATTGATTCCTGTCTTGGGTTAATTTTGTTGAGATAGACGCTGAATATCATTGATACTGGACTGGATAAGTGTGTTGATGGATGGATGGATGGATGGATGGATTGATGAACGGATCTACACAAAAGATGCTAGAACTGATCCAAAAGGTGAATGTCCAAGCAAGAGAAAGATAACCCTATTATGTGGAGTGGTAATGAGTGTGAGGCAACAGCCTTGACAGGACACTTTCACCTGAAACACATTGCCAAACTTAGGTATGCCACACATGCAGCGGCATTCACCTTCTCAAATAAAGCTGGCTTTAGATTGAAGGAGTAAGCCTGCATTAATCCAGGGAGAACATTCAAACAAAAGGAAATAAAAGTCAAAATGCATCCTGCGACAGTGGCATTTCACTACTGAAAAGATAACTACGGTCCAATTGTACAATCCATTCATTATCTGTACCTGCTTTGCCCTGCCCTTCCCATAATTAACACTTTGAAAATCTCAAGGACAGCACATCACCATCAAGGTGTGACTCACCAAAATTCTGTTTCTGAGCTTTGGTTAGTTCCTCTTTCTGTTTCCATGTCTTGCAGAGGGTCCTTTTTCCATGAAGGGATTATTGTTGCAGAAAGTAAAGGAAGTGTCCTCAGATGCATGGTCAGAAAACAGGATACTTGAGCAAATCTGTGGCCTACAGAAAGCTAGGAGGATGGTTAGGGAAGTACAATTGTGAAACTGAAAGAGCTAAATCATCAAACTTTTGATACAGAATACAAGAAGGACAAGATTCTGCAAATATGGAGAAGACTGAGGTCAAGACAAATTATATAAGCTAAAACATCAAATGTAAGAAAAGTGTCTGTTCATGAACAGGCAACGTCTCTTCAATATGGCACATTAACAGTTTGTGGACATTCACCAGGTTGCCAACACCTTTTAAC
This sequence comes from Erpetoichthys calabaricus, assembly GCF_900747795.2. Lineage (NCBI taxonomy): Eukaryota > Metazoa > Chordata > Cladistia > Polypteriformes > Polypteridae > Erpetoichthys > Erpetoichthys calabaricus. Next base: position 48,904,935 of record NC_041397.2, on the reverse strand, counting down.
AAGTGCATCCCGTTCTTGGTCTTACTGTGTCCAAATATACGATATTCATTGATTAGTTGGCAGTGTGGTAATAGGATACAAAAACCCTATTGGGCTAAGGTGAACTCTGCCTATATAAAATAATCCTGCCTGGAACACAATGATGATGGAAAAGAGCTCTCATAGATAAAGAAAACGTAGAACACCATGGAACTATTTCAAACCTGTTTCAGTCAAATCATGTGCATGATATCAACTTCATGTGGTAAACAGAGATGAAACGCTGAAAAACTCTCCTGTTCTTAACTAACATTAAAACTGTACACATATGGGTTTCAGAGAGTGGATCCCCAAATCCACAAAAAAATATTTTTGATTCTCTACCACTCTTCTTCCACATTCTCTTCTATCAATCCTTCTAGACAACACTGCCTCTTAATATTATGTTTGGTGAAATCAGGCTTCCTAGAGTACTACATATCCAAAATCAAAAAATAAGACTTGGGGCTAAAATTTGCTACTAACCCACATAGGCCCCGGTCATCATGATACAACAGGCTATTCTTTGAATAAAAATGATAAGCCATCTAAGAATTTGAACAATCAAGGCATTCACAAAAGTCTAGTACATTACACTGAGATATCCAAAATGGTAGGAGAATAGACACAGAGCTGCACCCACCTACAGCATATTTGCATTGAACGTGGATATGTTGGGAAATCAATATTGCACATTCTGACATTGGATAAAATAAAACAAAAACACAAAAATAACAACAAACATGCAGAGTTAAATCTATCTGTTTAAATTAGACAACAATGAGAAGTATCAATGGCTGCAGGCAGCAAAGAAGAAAACCAAGTAAAAGAAACTTGTCTATAAATCTTAGTGCAATTGCTTCACAGATCAGCTATCCTGGGATTAAATTCTAAGCCTGGTCATTGTCCAAGCAGATTTCCTGTGTTCTCCTTGTTTGCTTACTTTCACATCAGGTCAGGTTAGGGAACATCAACTGGAACAGCGCATTGTCCACCCAGCACACAACGAAACAGCTCGGTATCCCAGTTGGCAACACCCCAGGCAGATACGCAGACCAGTCCCACCCAGGGAAAATGACCATGTTTATAACACAGCCAGGTGTTATATGGGCATCCCCTTGGCCTGGTCCAGTCACTCAGATCCTCAGTAATGAGGATCCCGTGAGCCGGATCAACCTCGGTGAATCACGTCACATGACTGTAGTGCCGTAACTGATGCTTCCTCACAATGCAGGTAATGTGCCTCATTCGGGACTCCACGAGCAACCTCTCATTCGATACAAACTTAAACCAGCTGTACCCAAGGATTCTCCGAAGAGACACAGTACCAAAGGAGTCCAGTCTTCATCTCAGGTCACTGGATAGTGTCCATGCCTTGCAACAATACAGCAAAACAGGAAGCACCAGAACTCTAAAGACTTGGAAGTTTGTTCTTTTGCAAAAATATTGGGAACACCACACACCCCTTTCCAGTGACCTCATGACCCCACATGCTCTCCCAATCCATCTACTGACTTCATAGGAAAAGTCACCGGAAACATGAATGTCGCAGCCGAGGTAAGTAAACCTCCTGACAAGGTCAACACTCTCTCTGCAAACAGACACACCACTGATGGCTGAGCCCAAGAGGTCATTAAAATTCAAGATCTAGGCCTTTACTTTCACATCCTCAATGATAAATCCACAGCATGTCAGTGTGTGTGTGCAAGCCCACTGATGGACTACAATGTACAGTACATTTTAATTGACTCTACTGTTTCTTTGCACTTTTAAGAAAGTACTGTCCTTAGGAGCTTTTTTTTGCTTTTAACAACAGAATCTCCTGGGCGGCCCGAGGTGTTAATGCATCCCTGAGCCATCAGGCAACCACACAAGGCCACATCTCCAAAACAGATCTCTAGCTGCCTGCTCTGTTAGTGAGAAAACAGACCCCTATACAGTATTTCTATTTCTGTGACCATGTGCCCTCTAGTGGCTAGGAGACATTTCCACCGCCTGTGTTTCTCTCCGATTAGCAGTGAGAAGGTAAGCAAAATGACACCTTTTATTGGCTAACTAGAAATATTACAATAGGCAAGCTTTCAAGGTAACTCAGGCCCCTTCTTCAGGCAAGATGTAAGGTGTCATTTTGCTTAACTTCTCACTATATCCATAATGACTAACACAGTACAACAGCCCAATAGTCCCTATTAATAGAAATTTAGATACCCCTACTAACAGCTGTGACTCCTGCTCCCTAGTGTCGTAGGAAAGCACTGCAAGTTTCTGCACATGTTGCCTGATGCCCTTTGAGGTGCACACAGCACATTTACAGGTCATTCCACTGTCTCGAGGCCTCTGATTTGACACTCTGGTATATGTAGGACCTCTACAACTGCTGCCAGTGTACTCTTCTTTCTCCCTATGTCCTGGAGTCTTTATGATGAACTTTCATTTCTACTCTAACTTCCTGGTGTGATCTTTGCTCCCAGCAACCTCCTGCTAGCCAGACATCCCCTCATATTACAGGATCCCTAAATGTAAAGCCATTCCACCCCTCCCAAACTTTACACACATCTACGTTTACTAAAAGTTAAAGACACCAGATTAACCAGAAGCAAGTTTTTTTGATATTTTGCTTGAAGAAACAGAGAAAATCCCAAGCAGAAATAAAAGAACATACACACTCCACACAGACAATGACCAGGCCATGATTTGAATCCTGCGGCCTACTGCTGCAAGACTGCATCACTAACCACAGTGCCACACTTCCAGAAAATACTAAAAAATTACTTTCCCAGTCCACAGTGCAGATAGAACTACATGTCTGGAAATTTCTGACTGAAGCTACTTGTTATGCAATAAACTTGGCTGCTCTTTCTGGCTTTATTTCAAGAAAGTGATATATTTGATTCTGTATCTGGATTGTGCCCTTTGATAATATAAAACCAGGTAAAATATTAAGCTGCTACTTTGATAAGGAAGCACATGGATTTGTTTTGTTGCAACAGAGAATACAAATCTCAATAAACTGTATTATTTCAATAAATAAATTTTACTTTTCTCTTAGTCTTTAGAAGGCAATAAAAATCTTATCTGGTGTAAAAGAGGCTCACTCAGCCAAGCTTTGTTCTCCAATCAGGGGTCTTGGCTTTCTCTACAGTGCCATCATATGGATGATGATGGTGATACCGCATGAAGCTGCCCTTTTGGGAGGCTTCTAAAATGCAGAATTGAGGCTATGTAATTTGCTCAGTGAGCATGTGTTCAGTATAAAACAATATTGTTTGTATACTACAATCAGCAGGGATAGATACATCAAGTTTGTAAGCAATGTTCCCTCTCGTTTTTTTTTTTTGCTGCTCAGCAGATGTACTAAAAGGTCAAGTCAAGTGGTTTGTCATACCATTCATCCAACTGCAGCATACAGTGACCAGAATCAGGTCACCTATGAATGATTTAGCACTGGGTTCCCACGAACGTGCGGTGCGAAAGAGGAAGAGGGAGAGGCTACTCATTCGTGCTGCTCCCCGGCCCCGTCTCGAACGGCCCTCCACACCAGTCTGCCCCCACGGGGAGGATGGCCTCCGGCTATCCTAGGCCCACCAAGGCTATGTGGTGCTAGGGTATTGTCACATTTAGGAGGAATCCCGCAGATGGTAGCTTTCCACCATTGGCTCCTCAGCCAAGCACATACACCAAATGTCTGAACCTGCAGTTCCTCTCGTACTTTGAAGGATTGCTGTTGTGACAACACCATCACCAGTAGGGTAAAACTAACCCGTCTCACGACGGTCTATACCCAGCTCACGTTCCCTATTAATCGGTGAACAATCCAATGCTTGGTGAATTCTGCTTCACAATGATAGGAAGAGCCGACATCAAAGAATCAAAAAGCGATGTCGTTATGAACACTTGGCTACCACAAGCCAGTTATCCCTGTGGTAACTTTTCTGACACCTCCTGCTTGAAACCCAAAAAGCCAGAAGGGTCGTGAGGCCCCGCTTTCATGATCTGTACTCATACTGAAAATCAAGATGAAGCGAGCTTTTGACCTTCTGCTCCACGGGAGGTTTCCGGCGTCCCTGAGCTCACCTTGGGACACCTGCGTTACGGTGCGACAGGTGTACCGCCCCAGTCAAATTCCCCACCAGCCAATGTCCCCGGAGCGGGTTGCGCCCTGCAGGGCTCCCACTCCCACACCAACGGGTGAGTGAAAAAACAATAAGAGTAGTGGTAAGCCTGTTACCTTCGCTAGATAGTAGGTAGGGACAGTGGGAATCTCGTTCATCTATTTATGCACATTAATAATTAGATGATGAGGCATTTTTCTAGTTAAGAGCACAAGGGCCTGTTCTGAGTTTTAATGTTGCTTGTCAACCATGCCCCTCAGGTCGGCCTTCGTTTCCTTATGCCTCGTCCTCATGTCATCTAAGTGATGCGTTGCATGCAACCCTTATGGCCAAGGGGTGGATGGAACCCAGAAAGGGCATCATGATAGAAGACCTCAAAACCAAAGTAGAAGAATCGGCGAACTGTATTGGCAAAGCTCCTCTCACACCAGATCAGTCTGCAAATGCTAGAGTAATAAAAGCGGAGGAACCCAGGAGGATACCTTGGCCTTCATTCTCTAATTTATTGATCAGGGGATCGATGGCAATATTAAATAATGAGAGAGAGCATCCCCTTGTTTGACTCCTCTCCTTAGTGGGATTTAATCTGTACGGCAATCATTATTTTCCACTATTGTGGACGCACCTATGTACATGTTCCTAATTAGGTGCGATATGTGGACATCCAGTCTCATAATGTTAAGAATTCTAAAAAGGTAGGAATGAGAGACTGTGTCAAAAGCCTTTTCAAAGTCTATGAAAGCCATGCACAGTGGTTTCTTATTGCGTTTATGATAGGTCAAGACCCCCATTGGGTTCTGTATGTTTTCCACACATACGGAAGTTTCCATGAACCCTCTCTGCCTAGGGTTCAAGTTTGTTCCATCTTTGAGTCTTTGGTGAATGATTTTAGAGAAAAGCTATGTTATTAGGGACCCAATGGTGATGGGTCTCCAGTTATTAATATTCAAAAGTTTCTGGTAGTCTAAGGATTTAAGAAGGAGGACAGTTCTTGCTTTTTACATGAGTTGGATAAAGACCTGGATAATAGCCAAAGACTGAAAAGTGTTGTTAAAGTTTCGTTCCCATTTTTAGTTGCAATAATATCTTCTTTTTTAATCCCTTCCGGACCTACCACAGCGTCTGCTTTAATGTTCTTAATAGCGGCTGTAACTTTGATTTTGGGAATAGGGGTGAAAAATATGGAATTATTCACACAATGAGCTGGAATAAAAATTGGGGTGGTTGCAGTTTCACTTTCTGTTCCCCAAATTCTGCTACAATGCTCGTAAATGTGTTCTTTAGAGATTTCACATCTCTATCTTTTGACACCATCTAGTAGTTCAACTGCGAGATGTGACCAATCTCTTTTGTACAAATTCTGAATAAGTTTATATTCGTATTTCTTTTAAATTCTGTTAGGAATGTGTTTTAAAGTTGTCTGGGTGGAGTGAGATAGGCTGGTAGGTATATCCCTTTTATTGTTATAGAAGTCTTTAAGAAGGGGATTAGTAATGTTTTCCAGCCATAACTCCTTCTCTTTAGTGTTAGCAAAGCTCTCTTTCCATAATTGGAAAAATTCTTGTGTAGTTCCTTTGTTATTAAATATTGATTCTTTTAGAATAGGGAACACTTCATTCACCTGAATGGACTTGAGCGACGAGATAAACATGCATATCTGTCATCTTCTATATTGGAGTCTTGTCATACCATAGTCAATGTCTTCAGTAAGAGCTGACTAGCTTTCTTGATGATGATGCCTTGTGTGTTTTCCAAGGCCTCTACTGTTGGTAAATTGGTCACCACAGATTTGACAAGTAAAGTGTTTGACTTTGAGTGTTCTTTTACTTGTTTCGCACTTGACTTGATTACAAGCTATGACGTGATGATTAAAATTGGTTTTAGTGCAATTTTTACATTTAATAATAATTTTGCTTTGGTGGTGTTTGATTTTGTAATGGTTAATTAGTCTTGTTAGGGTGTCTACTTGATCCCAACAGCATAGACAATAATGTTGTTCTCCAGGGATGATGATTGTAAGTATATTCCTGTTAATCGTTCCTCTTTCGTCCATTGTATCTGGAATAAGAAAGAGAGAAGGAAGGTTATACATAACATCCATAATATGCTACAGGAGTCTAAGCACTATAAATACAACACAATGCAACAATACTTTAATAGGCTTGGGTTATGTACGATGTGTTATATGTCGGTCTTTAGCAGCTGTTGGGTCATTCCGATGGAAGTGGTACGACCTAGCCTTAACCTATTAAGTGTACTGGGGACATCGTCCATACCAGATGCACTTTTGTACCCATTTCTTACAACCTTGACGTCCTTGTCACAACTACAGTATGGACAACAGAAGTGTATTTGTGTATGGAGCCGCAGTGACACCCAAAGTTCCGCTTTCAGGGTGCTGCTACCAAGGAAATCCATCGTTGATAAAATCACCATGCACAAACTCATCTATCTATTATAAAAAGAAATCCTGTCCTGGAAAGCAAAAAGCAAGTCTACGATATGTGATCTTCTCGTAAGACATTTTAAAGACCCGCAAGACCAAAGACACGCCCTACTTACAATCTATCAAATAGGCAGCAAAACATTCAGTCTTGTGAAGGATTTGAGCACACACAGATCCAGGGCTCTCAGTGCATATAAAGCGTATAAGGACAGTACATTATAAATTAAATGTCGACATCTAAGCAAAGAAGAAAGCAGCGCGGAGAAAAGAGACTCAAATGTGTTGGACAGAAAAAAGAGCAAAAAAGAATAATCGAGGTGCACATTCAGAAAATAAGGAAAGTAATTATCAGCCCGGAACAAGTGGAATTGAACATAAAGCACATCCAATCCGGATCAGAATTAAAAGACAGTGAGTAAAAGAAAGTAGAACTTCATAAAGACGTTTACAAACGTTGGCGCTAAACACATGCAGAGCAGGTTAGAGACTATGAAACCAGTGAAATTAGAAAGGCTCAAAAAAAAAAAAAAACTGCGCTATACACATGTGGAGAAAGTTAAAGGATATGAAAGTAGGAAAATTAGAAAATAAAAAAAAAGAAAGTAAAGATCGCAGTAACGCAAACAAACAAACTGCCTCATTTAACTATGCACCAGTCTAACTTTGGTTTTGCACAATAATTACTACACTATTGCACCTTAACACTTAATTCTACTTTATTCACATAATTGTACTTATTTATTATGTTCTACTATACTGTTACCTTTAAATCTACGACTTTTTGTTAATCTAACTGATATTCTTCTAACTTTGCACAGTTTTTGATAAGCGGATCAGGATGCATTTCACTGCATGTTGTCCTGTATAACTATGCATGTGACAAATAAAGAATCTTGAGAATTTCAAAAACGGAGTTTACCGCACATGCATTTATTGGTTACTTTGTTCATGTATATATACAGGTATTTATCTGTCTGCTTATTTAAAAAGCTACATCTACCCCAGGAGTCAAAAACATTCTGTCTAGCCCTTGTACAAAAACCTAGACAAAAGCTGGGGTATCACCTTGGTAACCCCATGTACATTTGGAACTGTGAGAGGAAAATAGCACAACTTTACAGACAGGAGTCCAATGCAGAACTCTACTTACTTTTTTACTTTGTAAAAAAAAAATATTAACTGCTGATGATATAGATCGTTTTGTCTGTGCTGAAATTCCAAACAGAGAAGCCTATCCTGACCTCATTAAAAAGATTCAGCATATTGGGACTCGCAAGATTACAAATATTGTTTTTACAGAAGTTCTGAAATAAAAGTGAAACTAATGAAATAGCAACAATTCAAAGAAAAAAAAATCTTAAAAGTGTGTATCTGGAAAACCAAACACGGGGGTTGGCGAGCAAAATGAACAGGCTTCGCCCCCTAGTATTCTTTTAAAATAAGCATGCAACAAGCTAAAAATATTGACAATTATTCCCCCTGCAGACTATTCCTGTTCCTATGGTAAAAGCTTTGTTTCTTTGGATTGTTGTCAGCTTACTACGCTTACACCAGCAAGCTGCAGCAACATTCTGTTAAGAGCACCTCATGAGGTACAGAATATTAAAATAAGGTGGGCTGTCTGCACCTGTGCCACCGGTCATCCTTTTCCCACCTGTGAAGCGGTGCTTTCATTATTACCGTCAGTAGTGTGTGACGCGGTGGTGGTGGGTGTTTGATACTCTTGACAGTGGCAGGGTATTATCCAGTTGCTTTCTTTACTCTTTGGCTATTGCATTTTTGCAACATTTTAAAAAGGCCCTCTGGGAAAAACTAGTATCAAGATACAGCTTATTTCAAGAAAATAGAAATTACCTTTGGGAGCTTTGCAACTTTGCTTTCTCCGTTGTTTTTGTTTTTCTGCTCCACTTGGGTAACTGTTTAATTTTCTAGTCAAGAACTTGTTTTTTGTAGAACATACTGGTATGTATCTGACCCTGCCATACTACACGCTTCTTTTCTTAGACATGTTGTAAGCTTTCTTTTTCAGGCTACACCTACAACTGCGCAGTAGTGTGGCAGTAACATGGAATAGTCCATTGTAGTCTAGACTGAACAAAGGAGCGCCACATTCACAAAGGAGGAGGAGGTTGAGAGCATGCGCTGATAGCGCGTTGCCACACCCACCACACGCCGAACAACTTGGATTGGGACCCGAGTGCAGTGGGTGACACCTCAGCACCACACTCAACACTGTGAGGTTTTAACAGTGGCTGGAGTGCCAATCCCACCACCAACCCCAAAGTTTTCCCTGTAAGCTGGAGGACCTGTTTGCAGGGCTGGATGCAGATTAGCGTCATATCGAGGACAGAGCAACTGCAGGCTAAGGGCCTTGCTCAAGGGCCCAATGGTGCAGAGTCTCTTCTGGCGTTTACGGGATTCGAACTGGCAACTTTCCACTTACCAGCACAGATCCTTAGCTTCAGAGCTACCACTCACAGAACTCCACTGAAAATAATAGCTATAACTGCAAGTTTCATATGTTTGAAATAAATAAGTTCAAAATGCATTTTATCTTGGAGCCTTGAGCTATGTTGGGGCCCTACGCACTTGCCTACCCTTGGCTAATGGCTAAGTCTACCCCTGTGCATGAATGAAAAAATACTGTGTACCCTAACTATCCAAACAATTTAAAAGGAAGTCTTGAATCCATAATGGATAGATACATGTTCATATTGTTCAATTTCTCATTCAATATGTTAGGCAGGATTGAAAAATCTACAAATAGTGCTATGACACAGGAACTAGGCTTATCCAGAAAGGAACGGATACTATAATAACACAAAGTGTGTCCACTACACTTCTCTTTGCACAGTAAGCAAACTGACATAGCCACTGTCATTACGATGTTTTTTACCAAATGTTCAAAGCATTTAAATGAAATGGAAGTGACTGCCCTATAGACATTCAAACTTCTTGGCCTGGAAACCCTGGGAACTGGATAATGATTGACTGTTTTAGGAGCTCAGGCACAATACCCCACAGCTCAGAAACCAGTTAAAAAGCAGACGGAAAAGAGAAGAGGGCTGCTTAAAACAGGACTGTCCTGATTTGCCAGCTGGTCCCAGCGCCCTGTTGCTTTTAATACGCCGCATAGATTTCTCCACTTCAGCTATGCTGCACTCCATCTTCATTCACTATTACAAAACATTTCCTGTACTGTGTTTATTATGAATACTGAGATCATTTAAAGTCTTGTTAAAAACTAATCTAGATTATTAGTGAAAAGGTCATTGTTCATGTCTATTAGAATCCTGCCATAGGTTTCAAACCTGCTTTGGTTTATTATCATTAAACCGTCTCATAATGTTTTCCCCATTTTTTAATGGGCTCGTTTACTTACTACTTTTAAGCCCCCTTTTTTCTATCTCACTTTACTAGGCAGCATAAAGCGATTTTATATTTTTGTTAATTCGTGGCTTACTATTGGAGAAGGTCCCTGCTGCAGCTGCCAGAACGATGCGTGTCTAAACTTTGTGCATCTTGGTGGACTTTGGTACTGTAGTTCTTTTCTGCCTCACAGAAATTCAGATACTGTACTTACTGCCTGTAGCAGCGTCTTCTTTTAGTGGGTGTCAGCACAATCCTAGTCAATGCAGGAGAAGCACACCTGTAGGATGGTAGCTCTGCTCTGCTATCACTTCTCCCGTCAGTTCTGCGGTTTACTTATAGATGTTGTTTTTTTTTCAGTTTCTACTTCCGCTAAGTAACGGTGCGGTCAGACGCGTTCAGCGCTGCTTGGCGATTAATCTTGAATGCGCCACATATATCAGTTGTCCATTATGTTATCCTGTCAGGTTTAAATATTAACATATTTATTGCAGTGTGCAAAGCCGACTCCGTTTCAGCGTAAATGGGATTGCAAAGTTGCGAGAGGCCGCGAGCACGAAAGGATCAGAAACAATCACGCCTTAATGCGCCTGCGCTAAACCAAAGGACGCCTTGAATACGGAGATTCGATAAACGCCATGGTGAGAAGACAGAGCAGAGTCGGCCCAGACCTAGAGGTATTTTCACCTGTGGCAGGAGGATGAATTTGACCCTTTATGTATATAGTTTTTTTTTTTTATTACTAATAAGTATTAAGTAAAAATAAATATTTGGAAACGAGTGTATCGGGCAAGAGCGTCCGATGCAAATCGTCAGTTTTCTTAAGGTATTTGACGAACATTGCAACATACATTTGGCTTTTTAGGCCTTTTTTTTATTTTGCAATTTATTAATTTCCATTTTTCATCAATTTGGCGTCCCTTCCCATTGTTCACCCGAGGCAAGTGCCTCGTTTGCCCCACCCTTGACCCGGCCCTGAGACGGAGCTTCACTTGAGACAGAGAATGCCGAACGTCAAGGAGTCTTTACCTCGGTCGGTAAGTGTAGTGAAATGTGGCCCAGCCTAAAGTTTAAATGTTGGGATGTTTTTCTTAAATTTTGTTAAGACCAAAAATGACACTGTTTAGATTTTCACAGCCTTTCACCCACAAAACTGTCACACAACCCCCTTCATCTGCACATTAATACCTGTCAGTTTCACGTGTAGATACCCAACCTTCCAGTCAAAGCCATCTACAAAATATTCAAGTTATCAATAGAATTAAGCATTGCAGTAGGCATGGGCTGCGGAAAAAGTTGGAGGACATTGTTGGTACTTCATAGAGATTGCTGCAGGTTATTAGATAGAGATAGATAGATAGATAGATACTTTATTAATCCATCCATCCATCCATTTTCCAACCCGCTGAATCCGAACACAGGGGTCTGCTGGAGCCAATCCCAGCCAACACAGGGCACAAGGCAGGAACCAATCCTGGGCAGGGTGCCAACCCACCGCAGTACTTTATTAATCCCCATGGGGAAATTCGCATACTCCAGAAGCAGCATACTGATGAAAACAATATTAATTAAAGAGCAATAAAAACGCAGTGCAAGTTTTAAAAAAAAAAAAAAAGCAAAGTGGAGAGTGCAAGGCAGGTATAATAGACAATAATCTTATATAATGTTAACGTTTACTCCCCCGGTGGAATTGAAGAGTCGCATAATGTGGGGGAGGAACAATCTCCTCAGTCTGTCAGTGGAGCAGGAAAGTGACAGCAGTCTGTCGCTGAAGCTGCTCCTCTGTCTGGAGATGATACTGTTCAGTGGATGCAGTGGATTCTCCATGATTGACAGGAGCCTGCTCAGCGCCCGTTGCTCTGCCACGGACTGCAAACTGTCCAGCTCCATGCCTACAATAGAGCCTGACTTCCTTACCAGTTTGTCCAGGTGTGAGGCGTCCCTCTTCTTTATGCTGCCTCCCCAGCACACCACTGCATAGAAGAGGGCGCTCACCACAACCGTCTGATAGAACATCTGCAGCATCTTATTGCAGATGTTGAAGGACGCCAGCCTTCTAAGGAAGTATAGTCGGCTCTGTCCTCTCTTGCACAGAGCATCAGTATTGGCAGTCCAGATAAAGCGAGAGAGGGAGATGTGAGTAGTCCAATTTATCATCCAGCTGCACTCCCAGGTATTTATAGGTCTACACCTTCTGCACACAGTCACCTCTGATAATCACGGGGTCCAGGAGGAGGCCTGGGGCTCCTAAAATCCACCACCAGCTCCTTGGTTTTGCTGGTGTTCAGGTGTAGGTGGCATGAGCACCATTTAACAAAGTCCTTGATTAGGTTCCTATACTCCTCCTCCTGCCCACTCCTGATGCAGCCCACGATAGCAGTGTCGTCAGCGAACTTTTGCACGTAGCAAGACTCCGAGTTGTATTGGAAGTCCGATGTATATAGGCTGAACAGGACCGGAGAAAGCACAGTCCCCTGCGGCGCTCCTGTGCTGCTGACCACAATGTCAGACCTGCAGTTCCCGAGACACACATACTGAGGTCTGTCTGTAAGATAGTCCACGATCCATTCCACCAGGTATGAATCTACTACCATCTCTGTCAGCTTGTCACTAAGGAGCCGAGGTTGGATGGTGTTGAAGGCGCTAGAGAAGTCTAGAAACTGCTTTGCTGGCCCAAAGTCTCCTCAGCTCTCTGCTTACCTGGGCTGCTGTAATTGTGGGTGGGGGGAAGCTCTCTCCTATGCTGGTATCGGCAGAAGGATGGGTGGAGGGTGTATTACTCCGAGGTGAGAGTGGGTTAGGGTGGTCAAACCTGTTAAATAAGTTGTTCATCAGGTTCACTCTCTCCACGTCTCTCACGAAGGTGGCACCCCACTTCGAGCTGCAGCCAGTGATGATCTTCATCCTATCCCACACTTCCTTCATGCTGTTATTCTGCAACTTCTGCTCCAGCTTTCCCCTTTACTGCTCCTTCGCCTCCCTGAGTTGGACTCGGAGTTCCTTCTGCACGCGCGTGAGCTCATGCTGATCACCGCCTTTAAAAGCCCTTTTTTCTGGTTCAAAATGCCCTTGATGTCACTTGTAATCCATGACTTGTTGTTAGCATAGCAGCGTACTGTTCTTACTGGAACTACAATGTCCATACAGAAGTTGATGTAGTCAGTAGTGCAGTCAACAACCTCCTCCATGTTCTCACTATATGATCCCTACAGGATATCCCAGTCCGTAGTTCCAAAGCAGTCTCTCAGAGCCTGTTCTGCCTCAGGGGTACGCTTCCTGAATGAGCGTGTGGTTGTAGGTAGCTCCCTCACTCTTGGTTTGTAGTGAGGCTGAAGCAGAACCAGGTTATGATCAGCTTTCCAAAGCGCAGGCAGTGGGGTGGCACTGTATGCGTCTTTAACGTTTGCATAAAGTAGGTCAATAGTCCTATTTCCCCGGGTGTTACAATCCACATACTTGGAGAAGGCAGGTAATGTTTTGTCCAGCGTCACATGGTTAAAGTCTCCAGCGATTAGCACAAGTGCCTTGGGGTGCTGTGTTTGTAGTTTAGCAACAGCGGCATGGATGACGTCCCACGCTATCTCCACGTCAACCCGAGGAGGGATGTAAACAATAACAACAATGACGTGTCCAAACTCTCTGGGCAAGTAATAGGGACACAGACTTACGGCCAACAGTTCAATGTCCCCGCAGCAAGTGGAGATTTTGACTTTTACATGTCCAGGGTTGCACAACCTTTCACATAGAAAGCGAGTCCTCCTCCTTTCCGTTTCCCGCAGGTATCTGTGTCTCTGTCCGCTCTAACTGTGCTAAACCCGGGTAGCTCCACATTAGCATCTGGGATGGTGGTAGTTAGCCACGTTTCACAAAAACACAACAAACTGCATTCTCTGTAGGTCCTGACATTTTTCAGCAGCGCAGCCAGTTCGTCGATCTTATTTGGTAGTGAGATCACATTTCCCAGGATCACAGAAGGTACCGAAGGATTGTATCGCCACTTTCTCGCTAGCCGCTTAGCCTTTAGCTTAGCGCCGGCTCTGCTGCCACGATACCACCTTCTTATCTCATCAGGTAAATAGGGAACCACACCGTCACGGGCCTTTGTTTTCAGCGCTTGAAGTTGAGTACCTGAATAGACGAGTCTTGGCGTGTAAAAATCCATGTCCAAGTAGTAAGAAAAAGGTAGAAATATAAAGTCATACACGGAGCTGCTGGAAAGGCTGCCACTCACGGCGGCGCCTACCATTATATAGATGAGTAAGATGAGTAATTCCAAGTTAATTTAAAATTGCTACAAGTCACAATTACGTATCAGCATCAAACTCTAAAATAAGATCTGCCTTATCATAAAATGGATTTGAGTAAATGTCTACCTGAAAGCATGGGTGGAATTAATGAATAGGCTATCTTAGGCTGTAGCCTAGAGGCCCTGATTGACTTGGGGGTGTGTGTGTGTGCGTGGTGGTCCAGCAGTTGTGTAACTTCTTGGGAAAATTAAGCTATTGTGACTTTATGGGTGTACTTTACATTACCTACAGGGTTGGACCTGCCATTAGGACAATCAAGACAAACCCTGCTGCTGTCTCTCTTTTTGCTACACTGTTGAGCCACAGGCTGTAAGATAGAGCGAAAGAGGGAGATGTGAGTAGTCCATCATCAGTGTGCCTGTCCAATGATCAGGGTCACACAGTGTTACAAGCAGTACATGAGCCCAAAACCTCAGGGTTTGAAGTCCAAAGTCTTAACCACTGTAACCATAAAGGGGAGACAGAGAGCCCCAGATACAATAATGCCCAGACACATCAGATAAAGGATTTTATTGAGACCCATAGCCTTATTCACAGGAATGATAACAAAATAAAACACCAAGCACAATCCTCCTTCCTCCTCCCAACAGTGCAGCCTACTGCCTCTCGATTCTGACTCATTAAACAGAGACAGCAGGCTTTCTTATAAGGTCAACCTAGGAACTCCTTCCATTCTCCTCTTCAAGTCACCCAGGGCAGTCTTCCCACGGCAGTGCCCTCTGGCAGTCCCCAAAGATCCTGACAGGGTTGCATTTCCGGACTGCATTTCCCATGCAACCCTACGGGTGTTCTAATCGCGTTTAGCCCTGAGGATCACTGCCACCAACTGTTTGGAGGTATGACTTGCTCCTGGTGAGCACATTCTCCCAGTCCTTCCATTATGGCCTTCTGACTGGATATGAAACCTTCCATTGTTCCTGCCAGGATGCCTGTCCCTCCTCTCGGGCACCCACACCACTTATATGTCGGCCTAGATTTATGTTGTGGAGCAGGGTAAATAAAACATGGGCTTTATATACAGGAAAATATATGATTTCAGAAAGAATAATTCCTGGTGTTTATTGTTTTGTTTTAGTTTGTGTAGGTCACTAGTTGATGTACTTGATAGCATTTTATTTATTGTACTTTATTTATTTTTTGGCACATGTTTATCTTGCGGGCAGCACGGTGTCGCAGTGGGTAGCGCTGCTGCCTCGCAGTTGGGAGACCTGGGGACCTGGGTTCGCTTCCCGGTTCCTCCCTGCGTGGAGTTTGCATGTTCTCCCCGTGTCTGCGTGGGTTTCCTCCGGGCGCTCCGGTTTCCTCCCACAGTCCAAAGACATGCAGGTTAGGTGGATTGGCGGTTCTAAATTGGCCCTAGTGTGTGCTTGGTGTGTGGGTGTGTTTGTGTGTGTGTCCTGCGGTGGGTTGGCACCCTGCCTGGGATTGGTTCCTGCCTTGTGCCCTGTGTTGGCTGGGATTGGCTCCAGCAGACCCCCGTGACCCTGTGTTCGGATTCAGCGGGTTGGAAAATGGATGGATGGATGTTTATCTTGCACCTTGTCTTTATCTCAGTTTCAGATGTCTGCTTGTCCACTTTATTCCATAATAATTGTTAGCAGTGGAGGTGTACCACTGCTCTGCGTTGCTCAAACTCAAAATCCACCTCTTTGCTCACTTTTGGTGTATTGGAGCTTCCAGTTTGCCTGCGTCTGTAGCGATTAAGGGGACCTTAAGTTGCCACTGGTCACATTTATAGGGTTGATCCATGTCAAAATGAAGACACACAAATGGCTGAATCTGTTATTATTTGTTTTATTGAGTAGTAGGCTGTTGTAATATTCTGCTTTATAGAAATAAAGTCTGAATTAGCATAAGCTGCCGTAATTCAGACTATTCAGTAAATCATTACTTTTTTATGTAAACCATGAGGTAGAAGTACATGCAGTAATAAACGAGAACCGTTGCATTAAATACTAAAATGCCGGGCATCAATCTAAATGTTTGTAGTTTAAATATTTTGATTGTAGTAGAAATTTGTCATTTTCACCTACTGATAGAGGTCTATAGAAGACTAGATCCCTAGTAAAGGATCACAAATCAAAAATCTCATTGTTTTTATAATCACTGACCTTGTAATAGTCTAAAATAATGTCCCACATGCCTATGATTGAAATTTGCCATTTTAACCTTTGGGAATTGGCTCTTAGAGGACTAGGACCATTGGTAACCACTATTAAAATATCACCATATTTGTGATCAGCAACCTTGAAATAGTGTAAATTGACACTCCACATGCACAGTGGTAGTGCTGCTGCTAAGGAGTAAGGAGACTGGAGGAGATTGTGGGTTCGCTTCCCGGTTCCTCCCTGTGTGGATAGCACTTTGAGTACTGAGAAAAGCGCTATATAAATGTAATGAATTATTATTATTATTATTATATTACAAAACCCAATTTTTCCAAAGTTTTGTGAAAGGAGTAACTTTGACCCTTCATAATCCATTAGGGAGTTGACTTCAAGTCTTTCCGATTATTTTTGCTGAAGACATCTATTGGTTTACTCTTTGTCATGAGGATGTCATTTTCTGTACAAAACAAGAGTCCACAAATGGCCTACAAGTGAGTGTTTTTTTCAGGTCTTAAGAGCCATAAATAGAGAGAACCCCTAAAAAGTGTGACTTCTTGAACAATTAGACATAAAGATGAGTCGGACTGTACAGGTATATCATATGTGGGTATTTTCTAGTTCTGGTAAGTCAGGAGGTGCTGGACAACAAAAGGAAAAAAAACTGAAGTGATTTCAAAGCATACACAAGAAATGCTTATGAACACAAAAAAACATGAAAACACATGGGGGACATGTTCAAGTGGCATCGTAACATGAGGGATAAAACTGCAGCTTCATGGTTGAAATTCAGCTCCACTTGTTGTCTGTGTAGGTTGCTTGTCCTTCCCACATCTGCATGTGTTCTCCTTCAATATCCACAAAGACTTGCAGATTGTATTAGCTGACAACTCTAAACTGTCCCATGTGAGAGGCCCCCACGATGGCCTGTCTGGAGCAATTTCCTGCCTTGTGCCCAGTACTGCCAGGACAGGCTCCAATAACTCACAGCCCTGAATTCTGTTAAGCGGGTTTGAAAATAACTAAAGGAGATATGTGCATTGGGCTGCTCATACACTTGTGATTTGTAATGCAGGTAGTGTGTGTGCATTCTGGCGTATTCTACAAGAGACCACAATAAAAATAAGAGGTGTTTCACAATTGTTATGCATATTACACAAGAAACACTGACTCGCAGGTGTTCGAAAGAAATGTTTTAAAAGCTAAACAAGCACAAAAACACAGAGATGCCCTGAGAGGTCCTCTACAGTCGAAGTATGCCCTGTGATGTACCAGCATGCCATCCAGGGGTTGGTTCCTGCCATGAGCCCATGCGACTAGGACAGGTTCCAACCTCTTGCAACCTTGTATTGGAATTGGAATGGATATTTTGGAATATTCTAAAACTAAAAGATACACATACACTTGCAAAAGAAGTACAGAGAAGTGAAGCGACTTGCTCAAAGCTAATGGTGGCATTTCAGCCCACATTCTAGACATAATCATTTTGTGTAATTAAGCCAAAATTCAGCTTCAGTCTCCCTCATTTTTCGTTCACTACAAAGAAGTGCTGAAGGCTCACCGTTAAGCATGTGTTTCAGGGGCATTAGTGTTCATAGGCTTAGACTGGCAAAAAAGGGCTGCCTACAACAAGAATTTCCAAATGGAAAAAGGCTAGTGATTACCTAGCAATAAAGGGAAGGTGTGTGCAGTGTATGTCATTTGTACCTTTCTAATTCTCACTAATATTTTTACCTCAACATAATTTCCTATTTTTTATGACATTATTTTTTTAACAAAGCTTGGCGTTGCATGCTGATAAGCCAGAGGTCAACAGTCATTTTGAAAGCCATTCTGGCAAAGACCCTTATATTTTCCATTCACCTATGGAGCGGCAGTCTTTAAAAGGCAGCCAATGATGACATCAAGGAAAGGTAACCTGGACGAGTGGACAGGATGTCCATAATCATCTAAGATAAAATATTGTAATGTTTTGTGAGTTATTTATAATATAAGGTTAGGTGCGGCACTGAAAAATGTATCCTTTTTGAAACATGCATAGCCGATCACTGAAACGTTTTACAGAGTGATAAATGCAGAATGTCACATAATAAGGAGACAACCAGATCTTTTTCAATAATTTCAGATTATTTTTCTGCTTTTGTTTCTATTCACACTATAGGCAGAGAAGAGAAAGATATTGTGACTCAGTTTATTTTATTCTAGAGGTTTGCACTAATAAATAATTTGTAATCTTTTTTAAAGTAAAATGCCTTCTGATGGTGCATGCCGGTAAGGAAGGTACAGTGCCTACAAAAGTGTTCACATTTAATTGTTATACAACATTGAATCACAGTGGGGTTTTGTGGCTTTTTCGACACTTATATACAGTGTCAAAGTGAAACCAGATCTCTGCAAAGTGGTCTAAATCAATTACAAATAAAAAACACAAAATAATTGATTTCATAAGTATTCACCCTCTTTAATCTGGCACAACTAAATCATTACTGGTGCAGCCAATTGGTTTTAGAAGTCACATAATTAGTTTATATTTTGCATTTACATTGTTTTGCTTAGCAGAAGCTTTTATCCAAAGTGACATACAAAGGAGGTCAACAAAATCAAATAAACATCAGTCTGGGGACTGTTTGGGAAACGTGTTACAAGACAAGGGTACAAAATTCATTATCACAAGTGAAAAGCTTGGAACAAAATACAAGTTTGTTACAATTCTTAGATTACAAAACCTAACAGCTAATATCAGTTAGACAGAAATTCACCAAATAAGAGTCTTCAAACACTTCTTAAAAACAATGACGGAGTCAACATTTCGAATGGAGGTGAGCAGCTCATTCCACCAGCCAGGAGGTACACATGAAAAGAGTCTGGACTGAGATTTGATACCACACAGCAGTTGCATCACCAGACACCATGTACCGCCAGACCTCAAGAAGGAACATAGGACATCAGAAGTGTCTCTGTATACTTACACATGTGCAGAACCACCAACTACTTTGTAGGCAAACATCAACGATTTGAGCTTAATACTCGCCGCTACAGGAAGATAGCGTAGTGATCTGACAGGGCAGGAGTGACATGTGCCTGCCTCAGCTTGTTGAACACCATTTTGAATTCTCTGCGGTGGCTTGGTGACACATGATAGTAGTCCTGCCAACAGAGAGTTACAGTAGTCCAGAAGTGACAAGACCAAAGCCTAGACAAGGGGTGTACTGCATATTCTGTCACATTTGGTCTGATATTGTAGGTAATGTACAGAGTAAATCTCCAAGACTGAGTGACCAATATAGTCCCTGAAGGACAGCTGGTTATCAATCACCACCTCAAGGCTGCGTATTAACCCATGGCTGCCATGCGTTCTCAGCATTCGTTTGACGCATCCTCTGAACACGTCCTCAGAAATTAACAGGACGCGTGCATGAGTTACAGTACCAGCAAAAAACCAGGGGGTGCAGTGTGTTCAAGTTGGAATGTGTCGTCAGAGTTTCTATTTACTATCAACATGTGACAGCAAGCTGCTTTGCAGATCCTACAGGATCAATGCACATGCTTCAATGTTTGATGAATGGTTCGATGTCGTGAAGCAAAATGCTGACGTTCAAATGCATTCGTGGTGCTTTTATATTCAAGCATCGCATATTCCCTATCATAATGACGTGATTCATTTTAAAGGTCTCACACACCATCTCCACAACAGCAACATAATGTATGGCAGCGTATTTGACTGATTGAGATCATTTATGTCAGGTAGTATGCCTAGTCAGGGCTGGGCGGTCTCATGGCCTTGGAACCCCTACAGATTTTGCTTTTGTTTTTTTGTCCTCCCTGGTCATCAGACCTTACTTTATTCTTTGTTTATTACTGTAGTATTGCCTAATTTTTATCATATTTTTCTTTTTCTCTTTCTTCATCTTGTAAAGCACTTTGAGCTACATCATCTGTATGAAAATGTGCTATACAAATAAATGTTGTTGTTGTATTTGAGCCACAGAGAACAAAATTAGGGACACAGTGAAAAGGTCTATTTTGTGAATAAAGTGGAAATTCCAGGTTTAATCTCGAAATTTCTACTTTAATCTTGGAGTTTATTTTGTCATCAAAGCAGACCGTCATAAACGTCATCTTAAAACTGACCCAGTTGTTAATCATGTTGTGTTTCTGGGGCTGACAGCAGTGGCAAGCAGCAATTGCCACACAGAACACATTAAATGTATGATATTCCAGCTCTCTGCACATTTAGAATCCTTAGATAAGGCTCCCAACTCTCTTTCTCTGGAAATGAGGACATTTGGGTTGAAAAATGAGGACTTTTGAGAACGCCTTTCCCTGATGCCATAATACGCCCTTTATACTGTCTTATAGTTTTTTAAAATGATTGTGAGAAGCAGCCCGGACACAGACAGACAGACACCATTTTAAAGTCCACCACACGTTTATTTACACTATATACAAAGTCCTCAAATGCACAACCCCAGTGCCTCCAGCACCAATCTCCCACAGTCCAGACCTCTTCTTCCAGTGCCTGCTTACTTCAGACCACCTCCACTCCTCTCCAACTTGACTCTCGTCCACTCCTCACCTGACTCCTGTCATCATTTGCAGGGAGGCGGCCCCTTTTATACATGCCCGGATGGGCTCCAGGTGATTCCCGACACTTCCCCGGACACTCCCCTGTGTGGCGGAAGTGCCGACTGTGCTCCCGGAAGCCCTCCTGGTGTCCCCAGTCTTCTTCCTCCCAGCACTTCCTGGTGTAGCGGAAGTGCTGGGGGCCCGAGTCCTTCAGGCATGGGGGCGCCCCCTGGCGGAGACCACAGGCCCCTTCTTGGTTGGGCTTCCAAGCCCTGCACCCGTGGCCCCCAAAGGAACCAGGGCGGTCGCCCCCTCGTGGTCTGGAGGAGGCATGAGCCCTCCTCCTGTCTTCCCGGGCGTCCCGGCTGGGTGCCACCCCCAACCGCATGCCACATGATTTAATAACGATTCTAACCCAGCCATCAAGTTATGTATTTGGAAGTTGCCATGGAATTTTTGGTTAGTATATTATAATCTTTTACAATTTATTACAAGTGTTTGTATATATATTAAGCCATAACAGAATGAATTATTAAATTTAAAGAAAAGGATTGAATGTAACTTAAAGGTTAACTAAATGTAACTTAGGGCTGAAAGCACAAGAGGTCTCTGCCTCATCTTAGAGAAGCTACCAGTGTAATTTTCCAAGGTTAGAATGAGGTAAATGAGTAATGAACACCCCTCCAGAAAGTTGAGATAAACTCATGGGAAATCCCATACACCCTTCATGTGAAGCAGTGCTAAGATCAATAGGACAATCTGCAAAACAACTCTCTTCACAAAATGGTGTTAAGAGTAATGGGATAATAGACATGAGCCAGTAATTATTGGTGGCATTAGGCGATTGGAGCAGATAATAAAGTTCTGCATACTAAGAATCAGGTGACGTAATGTTTTAGATGAGGTAATGGCAATTAGAAAAGCATAAAATCTGATGAGTTGTTTAATTGATTGCCCACTCTGTGAACTGGGATATTTGTGTATAACTCTGTGCAAATACAATAATGTTCTGCATTCTCATCTGGGCTCCATGACTGCCTTCTTTGAAGATGGAGGAATATTTTTTCCACGACTCTGCCTTTACCTCAGCTCATTTCCTGGGCCCATATTGGTCGACTGCACCTCAAACCCAAGATACAACTGACCAAGACACAGGTTCAGGCAAGTGTTGTCCTACTCCACTCCCAACTCCAGCTTACATGGAGAGGCTCCTTCTCAAGCCTGACCCCGGATTACTTCCAGCACATTATAGCCAAGAAGTATTTCTGGGTCAGGCTAAACTCCCATTTCTATAGCACATTTTCATTCATTGAATGTAGTCCTAAGTGCTTTAATTTACAAGAAATGAGAAACAAATTAAAATTAGATCTATAATAATAAAAGGCAAAGCCCTCACTGACTGACTGACTGACTCACTCACTCACTGACTGACTGACTTACTCATCACTAATTCTCCAACTTCCCATGTAGGTGGAAGGCTGAAATTTGGCAGGCTCATTCCTTACAGCTTACTTACAAAAGTTAAGGCAGGTTTCATTTCGAAATTTCTACGCGTAATGGTCATAACTGGAACATATTTTTTGTCCATACACTGTAATGGAGGAGGCGGAGTCACGTATTGCGTCATCACGCCTCCTACGTAATCACGTGAACTAAAAACAAGGAAGAGATTTACAGCACGAGTCAAACGCAGGAACGAAGGTAAATGACGTTAATTTTTGACTGTCTTTTAATACTGTGTAAGCATACATATTAACACATGTGCAATTAAACGTGTGCATTTACGGGGTGATTTCTCAGGCTTAACAGCTCGCCTTTTATCAAACGCGGGAACAAAGGTAACTGACGTTGTTCACTGTCTTTTAATACTGTGTAACCATACATATTAACACATGTGCAATTAAACGTGTGCATTTACGGGGTGATTTCTCATGCTTAAAAGCTCGCCTTTTACTAAAAAGGTAAATGCAAAACTATTTTCAATCAGTTTAATGAAACGCTCCCGTTAAGGATTGCAATAACATATTCGCGAGATAAAAGAACGAAGTAGGGGGAAATGACGGAAGAGCCGCAAACAGTGAAGAGCAAAAAATTAATTAAACAATTGAGAAGGGAGCGAGTGAAGCATTCAAGCATGTTCATAAGGGAAACAAAGCACGGTGTAAAACGTAAGTTTAAATTAAGTTTATAGAAACGCTCCCGCTGCGGATTGCAATAACATATTCGCGAGATAAAAGTTTAATGAGAAGACGCGAGGTATAAACGAACCACACGCCGTGGCGCAACGTTAGGGGCAACAGTTTCAACCATTCTATGATCTGCTTCTCGCAACTGAAAGACGGCAAATGGCGGATGTTAGCCGACTTGCTGACCGCAACATTAGGGGCTTCAACTCTGGCGCTGACGCCACATCTCAGTGCCAACACTTTCCAGACTCTACTTAAAACACACGCCCTCCTCTCTGGACAGTTAAAAAGACCAATCAAACTAACGATGACATCAAGTATTACCCAATCAAAAGTAGGAAAGGAGGCATCTTCATAAAATGCGTGTGGGATGATTTGCATGAGACGCTGCTTTAAAAAAAATGATAAAAAAAATACGGGAGAAATCCCGTCCAGTATTGATTCAAAACGGGACGCGCAATTTCATTCTGAAATGCGGCACGATTCCGTATTTTAAAGGACGGGTGGCAACCCTACAGTGCCAGGTAACCACCCATACAATCAGATTGTGATTCAGACTAGGAATGGAATGAATGTAATTACCCCGATCTACATACAAGCCGAAAGTCTTGCAACATTCAAAGATGATGGTTTGGGATAAGTACACCATACAACATAAAAGAGCTTATGAAGCCTTGAACCGAAAAAAGCAACATCTCAGAGATCGTAAAAAAAAAAAATAGGAGGTAATGTCGTTTTACTCGCTGTAGATTTTATTCAAACATTACCAGTTATTCCACGAGGGAGACCAGCAGATGAACTCAACGCGTGTTTAAAATCCATGCTTCTCCCACGCTCGGTTATATGTCGCGTGTTCTCGGGTAGGTACACCAAAAAAAGTATACATTTAAGCATGTAATGGACAAACAAAAAATGAGGTATACCCGAGGGCACTGCAGTAGTACTTAATCTAACTTTACTTCTTAAATGTTAATGTTTTACTGTTTAATAATTTATACGCTTCTTATATGTTGTTCAAATTCTTTTATCAAAGTACCAGTGACAGCGCAATGCACGATAACATGGAGTGAATACACCATACGCATCCACCCACGGCCGCCCTGGTGTGCGCAGATAGGGGTTGATTGTACAATAAAATAAAATAAACATAAAAAGAGTAATACAATCATCACCCATAAAGCGGATAGTAGACGTGACGTACTATATGTGTACCAGATTTCAAGTCAATAGGTGAAACGGTTTGCGAGCTACAGGTGATTTAAAATCCTGGACAGACACACAAACTGCCACGGTAGCAAATTACAGAAGAAGATTTTACTGTTTAATAATTTATATTTATATGAAATGTGCTTCTTATATATTACTTCATATTCTCATATGATAATGATGTTAATGTTTATATTGATTTCTATGTTATTGAAACTGCATGTATGTGTGTATATGTATGTGTATATATATATATATATATATATATATATATATATATATATACTAGCAAAATACCCGCGCTTCGCAGCAGAGAAGTACTGTGTTAAAGAGGTTATGAAAAAAAAAGGAAACATTTTAAAAATAACGTAACATGATTGTCAATTTAATTGTGTTGTCATTGTTATAAGTGTTGCTGTCTTTTATATATATATATATATATATTATATATATAATATACACACACACATAAACATTTATATACATATACATATATATACATATCTACATATACACATATCTACATATATATACACACATACATAAACACACACATAAGACTTATTGACTGAAACGGGCTTTCACGAAAACAGTTAGGGCTTTGCTACAGGATACACCCTCCACAAGTTAACCAAGTAAAAATAAAATATATATTTCTGTTTTATTTAAACCTTTTAAGTTCATATGCATAGCCCCATTTGGCTGTTTAATTTTTTTTTTCTTTCTTCAGTAATATTTAATCTCCTTAAAGAAAAACAACATATCCATTTTACTTTTTTTGTATCTGTGTAGTAATATTTTAGTGTAAAAGAATAACCAGTATTTAAACCTTTTATGTTACTTTATACATTTATTTTACACAATGTTGAAAAATTAATAAGAAAGCTACATATTTTGGCAGCTGCTGCTTTCATTTTCAATGAAATGAAAAAAGCTCTCCAAGAGAAAACGTCAATGAAGAAGAAACAGTTTGCACTATCTAAAAAGGAGAAACCCTCATTTATAAAAGTTTGCTGCAGATGACTTAACTGAAAATAAATGAATAGTTCCTATGTGTATAATACATATTTATCTATTTGACTTATGCCTTTATTCCACCAACTTACAACATCTGAAATACAATTTGTTACATTACTTTTGTTTTTTGCAGCACAGGCAGGTGAAGTGACTTCCTCAGGGTCACACAGTGGTGTCAGTACCAGGATTTGAACTGACAAGCTCCGGGTTTGCTGAAATATTACTGAAGAAAGAAAAAAAACGAAAATGGGCAAATAGGGCTATGCATACAAATGTCCATCCATCCATTATCCAACCTGCCATATCCTAAATACAGGAGCCAATAAGTAGATATGTATATATATATATAGTATATATATATATATATATATATATATATATATATATATATATATATATGTGAATGTATGTATGTATATATCTATGTCTATATATATATATATATATATGTAGATATGTAAATTTGTATATGTATATATATGTTTATGTGGATGTGTATATACGTATGTATATGTAGATATGTATATATATATGTTTATGTATATATATGTTTATGTGTGTGTGTGTGCATATTATATATATAAAAGACAGCAACACTCATAACAATGACAACACAATTACATTGACAATCATGTTACGTTATTTTTAAAATGTTTCCTTTTTTTTTCATAACCTCTTTAACACATTACTTCTCCGCTGCGAAGCGCGGGTATTTTGCTAGTAATGAATAAATAATATACAACAATTAAGCATTATGCACTTACATAATATATAAGTAGAGACCTTATACACACAGGTGCTGGTCATAAAATTAGAATATCGTGACAAAGTTGATTTATTTCAGTAATTCCATTCAAAAAGTGAAACTTGTATATTAGATTCATTCATTACACACAGACTGATGTATTTCAAATGTTTATTTCTTTTAATTTTGATGATTATAATTGACAACTAATGAAAGTCCCAAATTCAGTATCTCGGAAAATTAGAATATTGTGAAAAGGTTCAATATTGAAGACACCTGGTGCCACACTCTAATCAGCTAATTAACTCAAAACACCTGCAAAAGCCTTTAAATGGTCTCTCAGTCGAGTTCTGTAGGCTACACAATCATGGGGAAGACTGCTGACTTGACAGTTGTCCAAAAGACGACCATTGACACCTTGCACAAGGAGGGCAAGACACAAAAGGTCATTGCTAAAGAGGCTGGCTGTTCACAGAGCTCTGTGTCCAAGCACATTAATAGAGAGGCGAAGGGAAGGACAAGATGTGGTAGAAAAAAGTGTACAAGCAATAGGGATAACCGCACCCTGGAGAGGATTGTGAAACAAAACCCATTCAAAAATATGGGGGAGATTCACAAAGAGTGGACTGCAGCTGGAGTCCGTGCTTCAAGAACCACCACGCACAGACGTATGCAAGACATGGGTTTCAGCTGTCGCATACCTTGTGTCAAGCCAGTCTTGAACAAGAGACAGCGTCAGAAGCGTCTCGCCTGGGCTAAAGACAAAAAGGACTGGACTGCTGCTGAGTGGTCCAAAGTTATGTTCTCTGATGAAAGTAAATTTTGCATTTCCTTTGGAAATCAAGGTCCCAGAGTCTGGAGGAAGAGAGAAGAGGCACAGAATCCACGTTGTGTGAGGTCCAGTGTAAAGTTTCCACAGTCAGTGATGGTTTGGGGTGCCATGTCATCTGCTGGTGTTGGTCCATTGTGTTTTCTGAGGTCCAAGGTCAACGCAGCCGTCTACCAGGAAGTTTTAGAGCACTTAATGCTTCCTGCTGCTGACGAACTTTATGGAGATGCAGATTTCATTTTCCAACAGGACCTGGCACCTGCACACAGTGCCAAAGCTACCAGTAGATGGTTTAAGGACCATGGTTTCCCTGTTCTTGATTGGCCAGCAAACTCGCCTGACATTAACCCCATAGAAAATCTATGGGGTATTGTGAAGAGGAAGATGCAATACGCCAGACCCAACAATTCAGAAGAGCTGAAGGCCACTATCAGAGCAACATGGGCTCTCATAACACCTGAGCAGTGCCACAGACTGATCGACTCCATGCCACGCCGCATTGCTGCAGTAATCCAGGCCAAAGGAGCCCCAACTAAATATTGAGTGCTGTACATGGTCATACTTTTCATGTTCATACCTTTCAGTTGGCCAACATTTCTAAAAATCCTTTTTTTGCATTGGTCTTAATTGATATTCTAATTTTCTGAGATACTGAATTTGGGACTTTCATTAGTTGTCAGTTATAATCATCAACATTAAAAGAAATAAACATTTGATTAAACATCAGTCTGTGTGTAATGAATGAATCTAATATACAAGTTTCACTTTTTGAATGGAATTACTGAAATAAATCAACTTTGTCATGATATTCTAATTTTATGACCAGCACCTGTAGTATCAGTTTTTAGACCACGAAAGATGAGTCAGAAGATAAGGATAGATAACTTGGAGAACCACTCAAGCATCAGTGACCTTCAGTCGTTCCTCATTGCTTTTTAAGAGTCATTCCAGGAGATCTGATGCCATGGGTCTCATAGACAGTTTGGGGCATCTGCTTTCATTCAAATATCACAGTTCTTTGATCAACAGGTGAAGCACAGGCTTGTAGAAAAACAGAAAAGAAAGTAGATAAATGTAGAGATTAATAAAGATCACAAATCCATGAAGAATATCATCATTCTGTGCCTATATAGTCTGTTAGAAACAGAACTAAAATGTAGCTATGAAAAAGACAAATTTCAAAAGTGGGTTTTAATAGTTTTCTTTAAATGATTCATGCTTTTAGCCTGGCGTATCTCTTTTGGTAAAGTATTCCAGATTTTTGGTGCATAACAGCAAAATGTTGCCTCACCAGTTTGTTATTGCTTAGCAGACCACATTTAGAAAATCTTCAGTCATGACTTGGAGAATAGGGGGACAGGCATTCCAAAACATACCATAGGAAGGTACAAGATTATTAAAGTTTTATATACTATTAATAGTATTTTAAAATCAGTACTACAGGACGCAGTAACCTATACTGTATAATGATGCTAACACTGGTGAGGTGGGCTCAGATTTTCTTTTTCTGGTTAGGATTTCTGCGACTGCATTCTGAACTAAACCAATTGATGTCTTTCTTAGGTAGTCCAGTTATGAGTGCACTACAGTCACCTAGTCAACTAAAAACAAAAGCAAGAATTCATTTCTCAGCATCTTACAATGTTATAAGAGGTTTAACTTTTGCATTGTTCCTTGAATGAATAAAAAAATGCACTCCTAATAATATGGTTAATGAAATTTAAAATCTAGGTCAGAGTCCCTGGTTACAACTAAATTCTTTACTTCTGCCTTGACTTTTAAAGCTAAGGGATCAAGAAATTACTACTTAGACATTGGTCAGTGAGCCCAGAGTGTCGTGGTCATCTGGTGCTATGGCGAAGTAAAATTGCTTGTCATCTGCATAGCTGTGATAGCTCACTATGTGTTTCTCTATAATCTGGCCTAATGGAAGCATGTAGATTGAAAATAGCAGCAGGCCCGGAACAGCTCCTTGTGGTACACCATATATGATATCATGGATCCCTGGATTACAATCTCCACAAATAATAAAAAAATGTATACCTGTTAAATAAGACTGAATCCAATTTAAAACACTGCTGGAGAGGCCCACCCTTTGTCTAGGGAATTTATAAGGATTCTGTGATCTATGGTGTCAGATGCTGTGCTCAGGTATAGGAGAACAAGAACAGACAGATATGAGGCCTTTGTCTGCATTCGTTCACAAATCATCTACTACTTTAACCAGTGCAGTTTCTGTGCTGTGATTTATTCTAAAACCTGCCCGAAACTCGTCAAGAATAGAATGATTATTCAAATAGTCAAACTGCTTTTTCTAGAAGTTTGCTCAAAAAAGGTGGGTTAAAAATAGTTCTAAAGTTGTCAAAAACAGAGGAGTTGAGATTAATTTTCTTGTGCAAGGGTTTAACTACTGCAGTCTTTAGACAAGCTGGGAAGACCCCCACACCTAATACCAAGTTAATTATGTCAAGTATGCTATCAAATAGTATATCGGAAGCAGGGCAGTCTCGTCTCAGCAGTTCCCTTCAAGGACCTCCGCAGAGCTGCCTTTCATAATTAGAAGTCCCACACAGCCCTTCAGGTGTCCACATGGAATCCTCACCAAAAGGATGCCACCATCCTGTGTACCTTGGTAACCCCGGGCCTTAAGGGGCAGGTTCCTGTCTGCCATTTATTATATTGCCGTCCTGACTGGGAAAGGGAATATCAGTCATCCTGGTCAGAATGACAGTCCATTCATATCCTCCATCACTGAGCATATCACAATTGTTTATGTATATTTTTACAAGTGGAGTTAGTGACTTACCATGTCCAGTGCATTAGCCACTACTCAACATCATCTGCCTTGGATAAAATAAAATTAAAAAAGAGAATGGACAGATGGATTTCTGTTTATCAGATGAATGAAAGCATTCACTTCTCCCTCTGGCTTAGCAACCAAGTGGAGTTGTCTCCTCTTTTTTCCAGCTGCAGTATAATCTGTTTCTTTGGCTAGTCTCTGATTAATACGTTACTAATTTCCTGTTAGATATGAACAAAAGCAGACAATAGTGCAGCTGCCATTAAATGCTGTGCTTGCATCACTGCCACTGGACTTTTTACTTTAAACACCAATACCATAATGATGGATAGAAGTCACAGCTGGAATAAAAATATTAACAACAAACATAGTTTTGAGTAAACTTTTCTTGTTTGTGAGTGGGTGTCCCTTGTCACTGCATTCAAGCATTTTGGGAACCCCTGAGGGGTTCTCAAGATGTTCTACAGCACAGCTTGAACAACCGAGTCAAATGCTTTATGAAAATCAACAAAGGCTGCAAAGAAATT
The DNA here is from genome assembly GCF_900747795.2 of Erpetoichthys calabaricus. Classification (NCBI taxonomy): domain Eukaryota; kingdom Metazoa; phylum Chordata; class Cladistia; order Polypteriformes; family Polypteridae; genus Erpetoichthys; species Erpetoichthys calabaricus. The sequence goes on along the minus strand of NC_041397.2, from coordinate 48,874,702 downwards.
CTGCAGATATTCACGTTTTACTCGATGAGAACTATCAGCGCCAGGATGCGGTCAATGGTAAAATTTTTAGGTATAAAACTAGACTGCTCCAGTCACTGGTAGTGAGCAGGTGATCACGGATCCTATTGAGGATAACCCTACCAAGGACCCTACCTGGCACAGACACCAGTGTTATCCCCCTGTAGTTGCCACAATCCAGGCAATCACCCTTCCCTTTCCTGCAGCTTTCCCTACCCTCAGCTGGTTCACCATCTGTGCAATCTCAGTGAGACTGTGTGGTTCACAGCTAATTGGGGGATCATCCTCAAGAATTGTGGACCCAGAGAAACACCTCATTCCATCCTAGCTTGAGGATCACCTTTAAATAACTGCTCAAAGTAGCTACCTCAGTGGGTCACAATTACAGCATCATCCATAAGTACAGTTACTGGTCATCAGCTGGATTCAGAGTAGCAACAATAAGCCTGTGGTCGGAATTCACAAACTGGGCACTTCTGTAGACCCTATGGTTTTGTAAGAGCTGCCAGCATCTGCCCATGAGGATGTGATTGATCTCCTTCACCACACCACCAGTACTGGAATAGAAAGTCCAACGATGTGGCTTAGTGCACTGGAACCAGGATCCAGCGATCCACAGCCCCTGACGTTTTGCAAAGTCAAGGAACATGGAGCCACTTTCACCACAGTTGCCAGGCCCATGGAGACCAATGCAACCCTTAAAGCCAGCCTTGTCAGTGCCAGTAGTCATTTTGAAGTCACCCACGACCAGAGGGGTGTCACCTCACAGACACTCATCAACCACCAAGCAAAGTTGCATATAAAATGTCTCCCTTACCGAGACATCACTCACCGTGGCTGAAGCATACACTGAGACAACAGACAAGCACCCAGGAAGTGCCTTAATCTGAGTCTCGTAACACACTCATTGAAAGGAGTGACACTGGACACCATCGGAAGGAGCCGATCTGCTGCAGCAATGAGACAGCAAAACCCCTGCCCAATTCGCCATATTTAGGTCTGGGTGATTGGCATGCCTCCTTGCCCAACTGTTGCTGCCCCTGGCCCCACCTTTTCACGCTGATTACATTCAGCTTTGGTATGATTAATCTACACCTTGAATCAAACTGCAAGACACTCCAAGTAGCCGCTAAGCGAATTTCAATACATTTGCTTTGCCTTTATTTATGAGACTTGATCGATTGACATGAATTAAAATGGAATGACGCTTTTTTTATTGCATTTTAAACAGACACAAAAACTGTGCGCTGAAGTGAAAAGCAATCAATCATTTGGTTGATATGTTTTTAATTATGACACGATAAAACCGTACTAAAATGAAATGTCCCACAAGTGTATGCATTTCTTTGCAATGCAGTTAACACGTTGGAATGCATTTATTTTGGGCACCAATAACCTTCCATAAAAAACTGTCCCTTAATCCAGCGGTACGTGTGCTGATGGCCTCCTTAGACTGCTTACCATACCGGAGGGAAGAGAAACAGGAGGGAGTGTATTTAGGTGTGTGAGGGAGGTGGGCACTCCCCCCAAGGATGGTTTCTGCCTTGGGCCTGACGCTGCTCTATTACTACTTTATAATGGAGAATCAGGATTTGGAAAATAAATGGATGGATGTTGTAAACTGAATAATACTGTATTTACTGTGCATGGTTTAATTCTTGATTCAATAAAAAGGGTTATAACAGCACACTTTCTTTTAGAAATTCTATGTCCACACACCTATATTTCCATGAAGGTTGAGCAGTCAGGGAATGAGACTTGGGAATGAGCAAAAGGCCACATGATAAGCACAAACCAGTAAGAGTGTGATTAGAGTCTCAGTTTTCAAAAGTGTACATTCTCACCTGTCCACACTGCAACACCAAGCCAGCATTTATAGAAGTACTGTATATGGCTCTGGAGAGCATTTTCAAAAGTCTCCGTTTTCTGGGGTTAGAAGTGACAGAGTAGTGTGAACAAAAAGAAAAATGGACACTAATGACTGCGTTTTTCAACAAAAACAGTAGTGTGGATTTAGCCTATGAGCACAGATGTGCCGGCCGGCAAGGAGTTTGGGATCGAACCTCACCGACTGTTTGATCACACACAAAGTTATGATTTATGTACTTTCTCTCCTTTGCCTCAAAATTAGCTCCTTTCTGAGAGTGCTGCACATACAGGTAAGTTATAAGCACCCATCCATTCAGCCTTACTTGCTTATTTTTTCTTATTCCATTTATTCCACTATTAATACTTAAGATAAAACAGAAATCCCCCAGCAACAGATAAATACACATACTGTATTAAAGCAGTGCAGTTTCTGTTCACCATAACAATGTCAACTACCCCAGAATTGAATTAAATAATACAGCAAACAAGACACACATTTATGAATCTTAAAAAAAAAAAAAAAAACTTCCATAACAATTCTTAAACACATGTACTGTACACAACCCCATTCAAACGGAGGGGACGCTGGGGCGAACATGCTGCTGCCGCTCCACCCTGTTAACAACACTTTTCCTTAAAATTCACGTTAAACTTTTTGCATTCTTTCATTTTCTTTCATTGTATGCGTAGTTAATGGATGCAATCGACTCGAATTGCATTGATTTTGGATTTATTGTTATGGACTTTGCCTTGACGCTGGATTGCAGCCTTGGGGACACCTGAATCTTTCTGTATGTCACCGGACGAGCCTTTTTCTTTCGATTGCCCGCACCTGCCTAATGCCTGATTTGCGTCGTGGAGATGTAGGAGCTGCGGATGTTCTGTCTCCTTGATCATAACGGATATGCAGGGCTGCTGTCGATTCCTTCTGTACGTGCTTCGAGTAACAATGACCTATCTGTCTTGGGGTTTTGGGGCGATCGCGCTTGTAATACCCAGCGTTATATGTACTGTATGTGGTTCTACGTCGGAACCTCCGAGTTCTGGTAGTTCAACTGCATCTTATGGATTTTTTTACTGCTTTGCTATCATCGCTCATCAGCGCCACTCCACCCCGCCCAGCCCCTCTCACCTTCTGCGCTGCGCTGCGGTCCACCTCTGCTACTATGCTGAAATACTTTTAAGTGCCTAGGGCTTCGGAAAGGCGCTATATAAATAAAATGTATTATTATTAATAGTAAAAAGTAAGTACCAAAAAGGATAGAACTTTATTTGTCGCCGGGGGAGATTTGGCTTTTTACAGAAGCTAAATAAATATATAAATAAAGATAGAGAGATAGATAGACGCACACTATGGTCTGAACACACCAGAAAAACTAAAAAGCAAGAAAACCTCTGGCTTGGTAATTACAGTCACACTAAGGCATTATATTGGCGATGGTATAAAGAAGCTATATTTTTAATCAAAAAAGAAACAATATAAAGTAATTAGTAAACACTATGCATTGAAATATATCTTTTGGTTTTTCTCATTTTTTTCCTCAGCGGGATCCGAAACTAAACATCACGAGTATCTCACGCAGTTAGTAACGGTGACGTCACTGTCTATGCCTCATTTGATTGGCCACTTTCGATTAGATGTACAGTATAGGATTGCGACATCAGAGCTTTATAAAAGCAGGCGACAGGTACGGCCTCATTAGCGGCGAGGTGCTCACTGGCGAAAGCTGCATGTAAGGCCTGAGTTAACGGGTCAGCGTCCCGGACTGACTTTGGAGGGTAAGCTGCTGCTGGGAAACTGATGAAGAAACACCTCCTACTACTTTTCAAGTACAGGGGATTAGTCAGAAAAGGGAAAAAGAGTAAAAGACGAAAATGGCCAAGTATATATTACGGAAGGCTGAACCCAAGGACGTCTCTGACATACTGCGACTCATAAAGGTAAGCGCTGTCCGTCTTTACATTGAGATCCCTTTAATGTTCTGTGGTGTAACTGACGAATGATTAAATCCAGTCAGTGATGTCTTTACGAGTAAGGAATATTTAAAGATATATAACTGAAAGATCAGAATACATGTGCGAAAGTCTCCAGTTAGATATTACAGATTAAAAGTTAGAGGGAAGAGTTTAAAACTTTTTTATTGTGAATTCGCGATGCCAATTGTCTGTACTGTATTAGAGGAAGTGCCTTATCCAAAAAAACTGAAAGCGAATACGGAATGAACGGTGTCGTTCTGCTTATGTAAGGAGAATCGAGAGGTTTAGTAAATCCCGAGCTGACCCCCCCCCCCCCCCCCCCCCGCGCAATTTCCGTCATAAATGAGTCAGAGGCAGAATGACGAAGGTTTATTGCGCAACAGGACGCGATGGCCTCGAAATGCAAATGATTTCAGTTAACTCAAGTGTTGATCACCGACATGTTTAGCTTGTTTACCACGTTGCAAAAAAACTGCCTCAGTCAGTATGTTTGTGTGTATTTTTCAGTGTCATGATTTGGCTTAACCTATTTGTTTTTTTTTAGGAACTTGCTAAATATGAAGAAATGGAAGATCAAGTGATCTTGACTGAAAAAGGTACATTTTTCAATATTCTATTGATGTAAATTTTAGTTTTTGGACCCAGTCCAATTATAACTTTATTTTTCAATGTATTTAGCATTTATGTGCGTGTATTAAAAGAGTCCTGTCTTGAAAACTGACATTTTTTGCCCATTTGTCTTCGTGGTTAATCAGTAGGCTTAGCCAGGTGTGTGCTGTCTCAAATTTAGAAGAAGTAACATTTCAGTAGATTACAGTCTTAATATACTACTAGTTTGGATTTTAAACATAAATCTTAACAAATGTGAAAATGAATTGTGATTTAACAGCCCCACTCAAACATTTTAAAGCCTCTATTTGAAACCTACCTTAACTACAGTGTGGTTAACTGCTACTGTACTTTGACATGGTAAACATACTTTGAAGTGTTTCTAAAAGCAGCTGTTTTAATTAATGTAAATGAAATGGCCCAGTTTAGATCCTCTATGACCCTGAACTGGATTAAATAACAATTAAATCCGTTTACTGAGCACCTTTCTGACCTACTCAAAGCACTTTACATAGACAGTGGGAGAACCATCTCAGCCTCTCCCAATGTGTAGCATCCAGATGGATGATGTGACCTTGAAGTATTTTGACACTCTTGATATCCTTCTGCTGTGAAACATTCTGACCTGTCATTGTTTACACATGTCTTAAACAACTATTATCATACACTGATCATTTCTGTATTATCTCTATATATTATTTATTATATTACATAGCTATTGACTATATTTATGTATCTAGACTGCAAATACCATACATTGCATCAATGTTCATATTGCTAACTACACGTCAATATTGCTGCTACTTCTTTGTCTTATTTGTGTTTTAATTTTAAATTTAAATTTTAATTCTATTTTTAATTTATTATTTGCACGTCATGTTGTTACACTGGACCCTGACCTCCGCAATTTCGTCTGTCTGTATACTTATATATGGTTGAGATGACAATAAAGTTCACTTTGACTTGACGGCAGCCATTCTTGTGTCAGTCTGTTCACCACATTTGAGCTATTAGGTGATAAACAAATGAGAGAGATACATTAGCCATTTAGGGGCTGGGGATAAATGTAGTAGGCCGTCATGGGCAATTTAGTCCGAACATTGGGAAACACCCTACTCCTTTTGAATGATGCTCAGCGATCTGTTGTGACCACACAAATCAAGACCTCAGTTGTATATCTCATCCTAAGGATCAAGCAGGGTTTGAAAGCATTGTTTTAATTTTCATTTCAGAAGTATAAATACCTGCTTTCTTGTTTGTTGCAGAACTACTAGAAGATGGATTTGGTGACCACCCTTTCTACCACTGCCTTGTTGCTGAAGTGCCAAAGGAGCTTCAGTCCATTGAGGGTAATCCTATTTTTTCATTACTAGGCTATCAATATATAAAAGTATAGGGCATATACCAATTAATTGTAAAAAAAAAAAAAATTCTGCATTAAAAAGTGAAAGTTAAAAGTTTATACATTACAACAAAGTACTTAAGATGTATCTTGTCTACTGTGGATGTGAAGTGTAAAGTATAGGATGAGAGCATGCTACTATATTTACCCTACTTTTGTTGCATTCTGTATTGATGTTGAAATGTATTCTCTCAATTTATCCCCAATCTTCAGGTTACAGTCTCTAGCTTTGCCATGTACAAGGCCCTTGGCATGTACATGGGTGGGCGGGGAGGTAACTGAAAGATCCATTACTCAGTAACATTCCTAAGAGGTAAGGTCCGATGTGCCATGACCCATTGCCTGAAACTGTACACGGTAGATCAGAACTTTACTGGTTAGCAACAGACTCTCCGTGCACCTTAACAAGGTGATAAAGAAGTATTCTTTTCTGCAAAAACAAATTTTGTTTGTGTAAACTGACAAACAAGTGACATTGGCTTTTCTCAGTGATTCCAGTGTAATGGTTTGAAGATTACTTCTTGCAAAGGGTGTTTGTTTTACTACCCTCACCTGTTCTAACTTGAATCCTGCCCTTGGCCAGATGGGATTACTGCTCTAGTCTGGTTGCAGTCAATTCAGTGCTCGTCTTTGAAAGGAGCGCTGAGTGCTGTCTGTCATATTGATGTATGTGAGATAACTTTGTAGAAGGTTTTGACCTACCGTGTAAATTGTGTGGCTTTTGTTATTCCTGTCTACTGTTAATTTCAAAGCAGGGTCCAGGGTTTGTAAATGCTGAGAAGGGTAAAGATTCTGACCTTGAAAAGCAAGTTGTTGGTGTCTCTGTGCACAGTCTTTGGTTTATAGTAATGTATTTTTCTGACGGAAACCTGTCCTTGACTTCACTGGTTTGTAAAGGTTCTTCCCCTTAGTAGTTGTATGTTTTTTTTTTTTCATGCTAATTACAGATTGAACGTGATAACACTTCAATACGCTGATAATTTAATTATTTGCTTTTTTTCCTTGTAGGGTACACTGTCGTTGGCTTTGCAATGTACTACTTCACCTATGATCCTTGGATTGGAAAACTCCTGTATCTGGAAGACTTCTATGTCATGAAGGAATACAGAGGTATATTCGTCCTTGAATTTTTGAATGAAATTTCATATCCTTGTAAATCTTACATTTTTTTTTAAACATGGGTTTAACGTTTTGCACGTCTTATATTGCAGGTTATGGAATAGGTTCAGAAATCTTCAAGAAGTTGAGCCATGTAAGTAAAGCTCATACAGACTTTTAAGATAAATGCACAGAGAATGTCTGTACTTATTTATTTGTTTATTTTTAACAGACTGCAGTAAAAACTCGATGCAGTGGTATGCACTTCATAGTTGCAGAATGGAACACTCCATCCATCGAGTTCTACAAGCGGCGCGGTGCTTCGGACTTGTCATCGCAGGAAGGATGGCGCCTTTTTGAGATTGACAAGGAATTCTTAGTGAAAATGTCAAAAGAGTAAAAGTGCATATCATGTGAATGCAGATTTTGAAATATATTATCCTCATAATGAACACGTGTTCAAAGATTATTCTTGCTTAGTATACTGTAAAAGTGGTGCTTTAAATTAGATCTTCTTAAACGTTTCTGCTCAATTATGTATTTTGTAATTTCATGTAAATGTGTAATATTTTTATTTATATTAAACCTTGAAAGTTAAATTTCAGGCATTTTTTTTAAATATTCCTTAATGTGAAGTCTAAAAGATGCACATGATTGGCCCCAAAGGTTAATTCCCATCTTGGTAATAATCAAAATTCAAAAGCTCGAAAGACTTCATTAGCTAGCACTTCAGTTTAGTTGTTCATTCTTTTGTACGTTAGGGTCTAGTGCTTCTTACTGGCACTTTTATTGTCTTTGTCTCCCTGTCCTGCTCCAGAGCCAATCCACTGATGCTTTTTAAGTTTTCACTCAGTAAACATCTTATTGTTTGTAAGTTAATGTGACAGAGTGGCCAGTCTTAGCACCATCTGAATGACTCATGCATTTCCATTCCACCCGCCGTTGTCTCCATGAACTGCCCCAAAACTACTTTCAGGTCTTCACTCCACTAACATTCTGGTTTGCTTTTTGCCCCAGAGATACACTCATTAGTTAATCAGTTTAATTCAACTCACAGCATACTGCATTATATAAAATAAGAATCTCACACACCTAATTAAAGTTACAAAATAGTGATGAAAATTAAGAAGTATGAAATAAATGCCAATAGTTCAAGCAAACTTCAATAACCCACGGCTGAGATTTATTCTCTTTCAAGCCCGATCACACCTCCTGCTGCATTCACACTTGTCGGGACATCGTTGGGCCTTCATGGGTTTGCATTGTTGAGCACTCCAGGAATTTTATGCCTTAAAAAACATGTGTGAAAGTTTCTGTTTTGAGTGTGCGGTTTTGTCAAGGATTTAGAGCTGGTTTAGGGTTAGGTTAATAAGTTATTTTGTTTTATTTTTGATGATTGTATTGCTGTTGTAGCTGTTAATCGAAGGAACGAGACAAACCTAAACACATACATTAATACAGACTGTGTGGTTCTTAAATTCTTTACCTTGTGAATTATTTCGAGTTAAAAGAAAAAAAAAAAACGATAAAAGTAGTATTGATGGTACGCAATAACAACCCCCACCACTCCAAAAATCGCCCCTCTCAGTGGTGTCCTTGTATGTTTGAAAGTTAGAGAGATGAGTTGGAACACTGTATGAAGTTTGAATAAAACTCATGAAATAAAGCAAAAGCCTGTCAATATAAATCCCCTTTTGTCATTAGTGTATGTGGCATTCTGAGCACACCCATCTGATCTTGTGAATCCTCACCCAGCACAACTAGAGGTTGACCACAGTAACGGTGGGCACCGTTCAGTCGCTGGAGTTTTGTCCTTGAGGTGCACATCGGCAGCCTTCGCACCTGCTGGCTACTTTCAAGTGGTTGCCCATCTGGTACTTGTTTTGCTGGATAAACCTAAATCAACTGACCACACTTTTAACACTGTCCATGAAAATGTACTCCTTTCTTTTTTATACACATTTTTCACCTCCAGACTCAGACAGCTTACCTGTTCAGGACTCGTCCATGCATTTCTCTCTTCTGTTCAAGCTGGAATAAATAAATACATCCATCCATCCATTGTCCAACCCGCTGAATCTAAAAACAGGGTCATGGGGTTCTGCTGGAGCCAATCCCAGCCAACACAGGGCACAAGGCAGGAACCAATCCTGGGCAGGGTGCCAACCCACCGCAGGACACACACCAAGCACACACTAGGGCCAATTTAGAATCACCAATCCAGCTAACCTGCATGTCTTTGGACTGTGGGAGGAAACCGGAGCGCCCGGAGGAAACCCACGCAGACACGGGGAGAACATGCAAACTCCACGCAGGGAGGACCTGGGAAGCGAACCCGAGTCTCCTAACTGCGAGGCAGCAGCGCTACCCACTGCGCCACCGTGCCGCCCTAAATAAATACATTTGAACAGAATTAAGTAGCATTACATAAATTGGCATCTGGGTCATTGAATAGGATGTCTGTTTACCGTCACATACGAGTTGTGGTGATGGGAAATGGAGAGTGATACATTCTGATGGGTAGCAAAAGTTGGCTGTGCCCTGCAGATAGAATGACTTCTTAATAAGTGTTGTTGTTTAGAAGGTTTTATGAAACGAGAAAAAAGACCTGGTGGAAGCTTTCATGATTTTACCATTTACATCCATAAAAACAAAATACATTAGAACAGTCTAGACGAGAGCCGTCCATTCTGCCAAACAAAGGTCCACTTGATCCACTTAATTCTTTCAACATAATGTCAAGATATGAAAGTCCCCTAAAGTCTTACTGTCTACCACACTACTTGGTAGCTTATTCCAAGTGTCTATGGTTCTCTGTGTGAAGAAAAACTTCCTAATGTTTGTGAGAAATTTACCCTTGACTTCCCAACTTTGTCTCCGTGTTCTTGCTAAACTTATTTTAAAATAACACTCTTGATCCACTGTACTAAGTCCCTTCATAATTTAAACACTTCAGTCATGTCACCTCTTAATCTTCTTAAACTGAAAAGTTTCAGCTCTTTTAAAACTTCCTCATAATTCAACCCCTGTAGCCCTGGACTGAGCCTAGTTGCTCTTCTCTGGACCTTTTCTAGTGCTGCTATGTCCTTTTTGTAGCCAAAACTGCATGCAGTACTCAAGATGAGGCCTCACCAGTGTGTCATAGAGCTTGAGCAGAACCTCCTTGGACTTGTACTCCACACATCAAGGCGCTATATAACCTAACATTCTATCAGCCTTCTGAATGGCTTCTGACTTAGGGGTATATGCATTTGTTTGATATCCATATATCCACTAAAACTTGCATGCTGCTTATTGCACAACTATGAAAATATGCCTGACTGATTTTATTTTAATAGCTGATGTTACTTTCTGCCAGGAGCAACATGGTGCGTGTCGTAGACTTTGTACTCTAGCCTGGGCATTTGAATGAACTGATTAAAAGCCGCAGTGGATTTTTTAATATGCTGCTAACACAGCAACAATATTTTCTTAAGAGAGCTGTGCAATACCACATCATTATAAATCAAGTAATATTTACACAAACTGATAAATTCATATTACTACTGTAACAATAATTAAGTAATAAGCAAAACATGGGGGACTGTTTGTAAGATTGTACATTCACATCTATTTGCTTAGCAGATGCTTTTATCCAAGGCAACTTACAAAAGAAGTTGACATAATCGAGTAACATCAGCATGGAGAGCGTCCAAGTGTTACAGGACATGACTACAAAATTGATCACAAGTGAAAAGCTCAAAAAATAACTAAAAGAAAACACAACAAATTATAATTCCTAGATGTACAAAACCTGACAGAAATGCACCAAACACAAGGCTTCAGACGCTTCTTAAACACATGGAGGGAGTCAGAGTTTCAAATGGAGGTGGGCAGCTTGTTCCACCAGCCAGGAGCTACACATGAAGAGAGTCTGGACTGAGATTTGATACCACGCAGAGATGGCATCAACAGACGCCATCTAACAGCCAACCTGAGTGGTGAAGAAGGAGTGCAGCATCTCACAAGGGTCTCCATATATACAGGTGCCTCTTGCCTGGCAGCTCTACCTTTGCATCCTTCTCCCAATATACCCAGCATTTCTCCTCTGCACATGTCCAAACCAACACAATCTCGCCTCTCTGACTTTGTCTCCCAACCGTCCAACTTGAGCAGACCCTCTAATGTACTCGTTTCTAATCTTGTCCATCCTCATCACACTCGGTGCAAATCGTAGCATCTTTAACTTTGCCACCTCCAGCTCTGTCTCCTGCTTTCTGGTCAGTGCCACCATCTCCAACCCATATAACATAGCTGGTCTCACTGCCATCCTGTAGACCTTCCCTTTCACTCTTGCTGATATCCGTCTGTCACAAATCACTCCTGACACTCTTCTCCACCCATTTCACCCTGCCTGCACTCTCTTTTTCACCTCTCTTCCACAATCCCCATTACTCTGTACTGTTGATCCCAAGTATTTAAAGTCATCCACCTTCGCCAATGCCATTTGAAATATGGAAATAAATACTATTAAAAATATTTCTTTTTATTAACATTCTTGAACACAACTGTGTACAGAATATTGGGTAGAATAACAGAAATAACAGAATAATGAAATAAAACATAAAAAAAGACTACAGCCAATACAGTGATCCCTCGCTATATCGCGCTTCGCCTTTCGCGGCTTCACTCCATCGCGGATTTTATATGTAAGCATATTTAAATATAAATCGCGGATTTTTTGCTGGTACGCGGATTTCTGCGGACAATGGGTCTTTTAATTTCTGGTACATGCTTCCTCAGTTGGTTTGCCCAGTTGATTTCATACAAGGGACACTATTGGCAGATGGCTGAGAAGCTAGATTGCTTACTTTTCTCTCTCTCTTGCGCTGACTATCTGTGATCCTGACGTATGGGGATTGAGCAGGGGGGCTGTTCGCACACCCAGACGATACGGACGCTCGTCTAAAAATGCTGAATGATTATCTTCACGTTGCTATCTTTTGTGCAGCTGCTTCCTGAAACGACATGCTGCACGGTGCTTCGCATACTTAAAAGCTTGAAGGGCACGTATTGATTTTTGACTTTGTTTTTCTCTGTCTCTCTCTCTCTCTCTCTGCTCCTGACGGAGGGGGTGTGAGCTGCCGCCTTCAACAGCTTTGTGCCGCGGTGCTTCGCATACTTAAAAGCCAAACAGCCCTATTGATTTGTTTGGTTTTCTCTCTCTCTCTGACATGCTGTGCTCCTGACGCGCACTCCTTTGAAGAGGAAGATATGTTTGCATTCTTTTAATTGTGAGACAGAACTGTCATCTCTGTCTTGTCATGGAGCACAGTTTAAACTTTTGAAAAAGAGACAAATGTTTGTTTGCAGTGTTTGAATAACGTTCCTGTCTCTCTACAACCTCCTGTGTTTCTGCGCAAATCTGTGACCCAAGCATGACAATATAAAAATAACCATATAAACATATGGTTTCTACTTTGCGGATTTTCTTATTTCGCGGGTGGCTCTGGAACGCAACCCCCGCGATGGAGGAGGGATTACTGTATAATGTTATTTTAGACACCTGTGAGAATACATACTACACTCTTAAAAATACAGTAAAACGTTGGATTGCAAGTAACTTGATCTGCGAGTGTTTTGCAAGATGAGCTAAAATTTGTAATAAATTTTAGCTTGATAAACGAGCGAGGTCTTGCAATACGAGTAGTCTGCCGAGCGTCACGTGATCACAACTGTGCTGACGGTTCTTCTCTCTCTCTCTTGCTGCGGGATTGTGGGTAATCGTCTCTCATTCTCGGTCTCAGTCGGCGTACCTCACTCATATAGTCAACATCCATATGAGCGAATACTACTTACTATAGAATTGTGACCACGTGTGTGTGTTGTAACATGTGAGTCCCTGTCTTGCACCCCAAAACACGAGGCTGAGTCTCAGTACTTTAGCAAAATCAGCTTTATTCAACTTGAAACAGGAACAGCACGGTTATTTATTGTAGCGGGATCTGCCACTCTCCTATACACAGACACAGCAGTCAGGCAGGATCATGGCCAGGTCAGTGATCAAGTAATACTGTGTCTTGCATTTATAATGTTCATTGTATCACCCATCAATGGCAGGTGCTTATAACATGTCCGCGATCTTTTCAGATTGGCTGTGAGCCTGTGGTTGCTTCGGGACGCTCTTCTGCGTGTCGTCCCGTTGGCTGGAATCCCAAAAGAGTTTAGAAATCTTACAGTGCGTAAAGCATTTTTTTTTTATAACTTTGTGTCCGTGTATAGTGACTCTTCAGGCAAAAGCAACTGTCATTGGAGAGGTTCCTTGTTAAAGTCACAAAAAAAAAAGAAGATTCCACTGAGCCAACAGACAGCAGGGATTCCGTTTGTTAAAGTGAAAGTCGTTATACACAATAACCCTCCTCCTCCTCTCTCTCGTCTCCCTCACACCAGCCACGATTCATTTCAAAGGTAAAGTGCAGGTTAATTTGTTTTATGTATTTTTACTTCATATTTTGTATTAATCATTATTTTATATGAATAGTTTTGGGTTGTGGAATGAATCATCTGAGTTTCCTTTATTTCTTATGGGGAAATTCGCTTTGATATACGAGTGCTTTGGATTACAAGAACAAATCTGGAACGAGTTATGCTTGCAATCGAAGGTTCTACTGTAACGGCTTTTTAATAGTATTTTATGCTTCTTTATGGTAGCACCATTATTTGACAAAGCACCATTTCATTCTGGGAAGGGTACTTTGCACATAAATTTGGTTCTTTGTGTATCCAGCAGGGTGTGCATGCTCCCTGGGAAGAGGTTCATTAGAGATTGCAGTCTTTACTAAACCCAGATATATATATATATATATATATATATATATATATATATATATATATATATATATATATATATATATATATATATATATATATATATATATATATAGGGCGGCACGGTGGCGCAGTGAGTAGCGCTGCTGCCTCGCAGTTGGGTGATCTGGGGACCTGGGTTCGCTTCCCGGGTCCTCCCTGCGTGGAGTTTGCATGTTCTCCCCGTGTCTGCGTGGGTTTCCTCCGGGCGCTCCGGTTTCCTCCCACAGTCCAAAGACATGCAGGTTAGGTGGATTGGCGATTCTAAATTGTCCCTAGTGTGTGCTTGGTGTGTTTGTGTGTGTCCTGCGGTGGGTTGGCACCCTGCCCAGGATTGTTTCCTGCCTTGTGCCCTGTGTTGGCTGGGATTGGCTCCAGCAGACCCCCGTGACCCTGTGTTCGGATTCAGCGGGTTGGAAAATGGATGGATGGATGGATATATATATATATAATCATTCAATAGTGGTACGGTGATGATCAAAAGAATCAAACAATCAGTAACACTAATGAAAGATTATACTTGCTTCTGTTTAATTGTTTAACACTCACAATAATATAATAGTCAAAGGAGAGCTGTACTTGACCATGATTCAGTTGGGGTTTCCTGTGATCGGCGTTTGTCCAGTCTTTGACAGTGTGGGAAAGTGCTGTCCTAGGCACGGGCAGGAGCGACGTCTTCCATCCATCTGTAGGTGAGCTTTGGAGTTCCATGCAGTTGTTTGATTTTTACACCTTCTCTTTAAACATGCAATCTTGAGACATGGGTAGAATTGGTTTGCTGACTGCAGAGGCTACTTGCTTGGAAACCTTTAAAATAGCTGTTGACCCTGACGACCCTGACCAAACAGGGCACATCAGCATTGTGTCACACTTGGCTCATCTCATTTCCCTGTCAGATTCAACCCCATCATTTAGATTCTCATTATAAATAAAATTATGTGTATGAATAACTTTTACAGATCACAGTGGCACATTAAAAGTGTTTGCCTACACTATGTGCTTTAATAAACTTTCATATGTAGAAAAAACTGAAAGCTTTAATGTTTGATAGGCCACCAAGGAGCACACAAACAAACAAATTAAGAAAACCTGGATTTAGCCTGCGCTATTGTATGCAGCGAGAGTCCTTTTGTCCATCCTGACAGTCAGAGTTGGGCTCATCACTGGTCATACCAGTTGAAGACGTAGGAGTAAAAAATGTACAAGGAATGGTTACAGTATCTATCTATCTATCTATCTATCTACAGTGACAGTGTGGGAGCCCCGACCATTGAAGGTAAGTGGCAATGAGAGGAAAAAAATCTATTCAAAATTGGTTCAAGGCATTAGCTTTGTCCAAGTTCCCCTCTTGCACCTGAACCCCTGATTGTTTAAGTCCAGTAATTATGCCCAGTCAATTCCAGACATCTTTCATGTTAATTTTAGTCAGTTTGTTGTCTATTTTAGTTCTGTGCGCTACCTTCCATTCACTCAGCTTTTTCTTTGGCACTCTCTTCAGAGCCTCTTAGTCACCAGATTTGAATGTTCTCTTCTTATCATTCAGGAGACTTTATCTCCTTAGTAATCCAGGTCTTGTTGTTTGGAAAGCTGTGCACTGTTTTCGAAGGTACAACAGTGTTGACAGAGAACTTAATATAGTCTGTGATGCTGTGACTAAGTCCCTTGATATCATCCCCTTGTGACTCGCATATCATTTCCCAGTCTGTCCTCTGGAAACAGACACTCAGAGCCATTTCAGCCTTTGAAGTCCACTACTTCTATTTTGGTGTGAATATGTTTCAGTGTGAAAGGCTTGTAGATGAAATTAAGATGGATTAGATGGTGGTCAGATCTCCTCAATGGCACCACAGGTTTACTGTATATTTAAAGGCATCTTTAACTTTGAGTGAGTTTTGTCCAC
The DNA here is from genome assembly GCF_900747795.2 of Erpetoichthys calabaricus. Classification (NCBI taxonomy): domain Eukaryota; kingdom Metazoa; phylum Chordata; class Cladistia; order Polypteriformes; family Polypteridae; genus Erpetoichthys; species Erpetoichthys calabaricus. The sequence continues at coordinate 48,858,983 of NC_041397.2, read as the reverse complement.
AAATGGAACATGAAACTGATGGAAGTTTGTCATTGTTCCTTCCAAAGTCACATGGCTGAAGTCACTGTATACAGTCATGCAAAAAAGTAAGTCCACTCCATGAAATGTGTATTATTCTTTAACAAATGTGTACATATCAAGATTTGTTCTTCATTTAAACAATATCTATAAGTAAAGGTGATATAACAAACACACACACATTTATATTTTGTAGTTGACTGTATAATTTAAATAAATATAAATTCAAATTTCCCATGTGGAAACATTAAGTAAAGCCCTACATGAATTACTATCTCATATATCTAAATTAAGAATAAGGTTCAAATGATTAGAACTTGAGTAGAAAGGACCTTGTCTGAACCTTCTAACTTTTAATTTGGTTTGGTTTGCTCTTTGCTGCTTAAGTGTTTATTATCATCATGCCTAAATCAAAATAAGTCTCTGTAGCTTTCTAATGTAGATTACAGATGCCTATGAGTTTGGGAAGGGATTTAATAAGATCTCCAAACAACTGGAAATCAACCATTCCACCGTGCTGAACATTACCTACAACTGGAGGAGATTTCAAACAAAAGCCAGCTTGTCCAGGCCAGGCATCTCCAGCCAATTCAACCCATGAGTAGAACTCAACATGCTGAGAGAAGTCTCCAAGAACCCCAGAATTTCATCACGGGACCTACAGGTAGCTCTTGCCACTGTTCATGTCAAAGTGCACAAGTCTACCATTAAAGAGATGATGCACAAATTAGATCTACATACTGTAGTAGGTGTGCCAGGAGGTAATCCTTTTCTGTCCAAAAAGAACATCAGGACAAGATTAATGTTTGCCCATGAACACCTAGGAAAAGACCAGGGGCCTCATGTATAAAGCCGTGCATAGAACTCACACTATAACATGGCGTAAGCACAAAAGCGGGAATGTGCGTACGCACAGAAAAATCCAGATGCAGGAATCTGTACGCACGCAAACTTTCACGTTCTTCCACTACATAAATCATGATCAGCGTGAAAAGTAACGTACGTGCACGCGCCTTCTGTCCCGCCCCAACTCCTCCCAGAATTACGCCTCTTTGAATATGCAAATCAATATAAATAGCCTTCTGTGAAAAGACAATGGGAGAAGCACAGGGGAAAATATAAGAATTTCAGCGAATACCAAGTGGAGGCAAAGGAAAAACGTACTATTTGTTGATTTAAACAGTGGTATAATCAACAAAAGAAAGTTGATCGAGTGACAGAGTGTCGGAGAAACTCGAAAGATCCAAGTTCACAAAGTTGCACAGTGCCCGAAATAAAAAAGAAATCACATATCAAAGTCACCGTGAAAAGGCGAGTCGTAGCCCACCGTCTGAGTGTCATATGAAAGCTTATTAGGGTACAGACAAAAAAAATAGGCACACAGTGGGAAAAAAAGCACGAAATGTCAACTTTAATCTCGAAATTTCCACTTTAATCACGTAGTTTATTTTGCCATTAAAATAGAACATCATAAACTTCATCTTAAAATCGTTTATTTTACTAGTTTCTCAAGTAGCACGTTAAATGCTTTGTTCTGTATTTGATCTTCTATGTGCTCTATGTCTGTGAATCACTACGTGCTTCCGTTCTTTCTCTTTCTCCGACAGAACACAAAATCCATTACATTCGTGATATTACAGCTCTCTGAATAATTAAAATACTGAGATGTATACGTGATATCATTTTCATGATGATAGGAATGAAAGCATGTTATTAAACATGGGAACACGGTGGCGCAGTGATTGTTCATATCTCACGCAAGAGTCTTGCTGCGCCATGTGCGACCTTCGATTAAATAATTTATTACAGAAGTACTGTCTCTTTCAAACGTACTAACCTCCAATTCCTGTCCTAACTTTTCTTTCTCCAAATGCCCAATCGCCATACGATCAGCTCTGTAATAGACGTTAAGCCATCTGTAAGCTTAGAACGCCGATTCTTCAAAACTTTTAAGGAACATTGAAATATCTTCGTAGTACATGTTTAATTATTCTATCCGTCTATCTTTCCGGTGTCGCGTCAGCGCAAGAATACAACGCAATGCAGGAACAATCCCTGAACTAGCTAGCGCTGCGGCACCGTGTCCTCACATGTTTAATTATTAACAATACAGATTATTTAAATGAAGTTAAAGTTTTAGCTGTATAATATAATCAACATATTTTGCTGCATTTCATCTTAAAAATGATATCATCATATGTAAATACACGCTTCATAAAGTGGCGCAGGTTGTGCAATATTATAACTGTAGTGCAAGTTTACAGTGAGGTAATTGTACTTATAAGTTCAAACAGTTCTACAAGGAGCACTTGATGGACTGATTGAGTGCGTTTACAGTTCTTGGGATGAAACTTTTTCTAAACTGCGAAGTCCGTACAGGGAAGTCTCTGAAGCGTTTTGCCATGGCTCAAGCAGCGTCTGCTTCATGCTGTGTACCGATAATTCTCTTTCCGATCAGCTGCTGCTGTGAGTCCCCACTCAGATACAGTGATATAAATACTCCGAGTGGTGCAGTGAAAGTAATATGGAAAAAGATGATCTGCTGTGGCAACACCTAACGGGAGCAGCTGAAAGAAGAAGAAGATGCAGTGAGAGTTACAACGCTAAAGCAGTTATGGTATTTGGAATACTATGGCTATTTCCTGGACCATTATATTGCTGTAGGTTAATTACAATCAGATGCATTACACTAATAAACAATATGCAGTTAGTTTCAGTGTATTTATAAAGCCGCGTCAGGAATGTGGATCTAAGAAACAAAGGGTGATCACACAGGAACAGTAGCACTGCTTTGACGCTGGGTGCCGCTAGTCTGCAAATCCGAGCGGAGAAATTGCGTACACCAAGGTATGAGTTACCGTGGATATGTGCGTGGCTTTACGCCAAGTTTAGGTTTTATACATCGTGATTTGAGCGTGGAAAGGTTCGTACGCAACATTTCTGTGCGTACGCACCGTTTATACATGAGGCCCCAGGACTTCTAGGAACAATGAGCTCTGAACAGATGAAGCAAAGATAGAGTTATTTGGCTACAGTACCGGTAGACAAGATTGGTGAAACCAAAGACAGTATAAGAACCCAACACCAACTGTAAAGTATGGTAGCGGAAGTATTATGGTTTGGAGCTAATATTCTAAGTCTGGGCCCTGGGCACCACCACAGAATTCTCTATGAACTCTTCATTTTACTAGGGGTTGCTCATGGACAATTTGAGACTGTCTGTCAGAAGATAGAAGCTCAAATGAAATTGGACCATGCAACATGACAGTGTCCCTAAACATACCAGTAAATTTACCAAAGAATGGATGGAAATGAAGTAAAAGGAGGGTTCTGGAATGACCCATTGAGGTGCTTGGGGGGGATTTGAAATGTGCTGTGCATGCACGACACCCCTCAAATATCTCACAGTTGAGAGAATTCTTCATGGAGAAAAAGGAAGCTGATGTCAGAGACTGGTAAACAGTTATACAGAATGCCTGCTTGAGACTGTTTCTGCAAAAGGGGACAATGCCAGCTATTAGAGCCAAGGGTGTATTTACCATTTCGCATATCATATCAAATTTTTCATTGAATATATCAATGCAAAGTCAAATAATCTTTTTTTCAATTATATTATCTAATAAGAGGGAGAGAAATTGGGAGCATGCAATGATAGCATGTTGCGACACCCACCACACGACAAACCACCTGGATTGGGACACAAGTGCAGTGGGCGACACCTCAGCACCACACTGGAACAGTGTGAGGATTTTTATGCTGGTTGGAATGCTAATCCTGCCACCAATACCCACATTTCCCTGCAAGTTGGAGGACCTGCTTGCAGGGCTGGATGACAGATTGTTAAACTCAGGAGGAAGCAATTGCAGGTTAAGGGTCTTGCTCAAGGGCCCAACTGAGCCGAGTCACTTCTGGTGTTTATGAGATTCAAAACGGCAACCTTCTGATTGCTAGCACAGATCCCCAGCCTCAGAGCCACCACTCTGCTTGTATATTATCTAAAGATACTGTTTAAATGAAGATCAAATCTTGATATAACTTTTCATGAGGTGTACTTACCCTTTTACAAGACTGTATGCAGTAACTTAAGCCATGTGATTTTGAGAGGAACAAACTTCCATCAGTTCTAATTGTGACTGCACTTTGTTACAATATACTGTACATAGTGTACATAGTATACATTATATATACTGTACATTAGTGTACATAGTATACATATATTACTTCATGTATATGAGCTACTGGGTTTTTTTTTTCTCCTCCCCCCCCCCCCCCCCCCCCCCCCCCCCAACGCATAATATCTGCTGTTGAGGAGTTGACTGCCAATGCACAAGTGAAACTTTTATAATAAGAAGACTAGTAATCTGAGCAATAGAGACAGAGAGCATAGTTCTAGTGGCTAAAACTATGGACTTTAAACTTCAAGGTGTCAGATTAATCTTTGCCCCTGACTTACTTTGCAGCCGCTAGCAAGTCACTTAAACTGCTGACAAATGTTGCACAAAAGCCTCCTGATTGAGAAGTTTCACAAAAATTCACAGAACTGGCATTAAAATATTTTTCAACAGAATATTACAATTAGGATGTACTGTACAGCAAATTAAAAATGAAGAACAGATATATATGCCAATGAAAATAAACAAAAATTTGATACTGTACACATTTTATTTATAATAATTACATTGTAAGTTTAAAACCAACTTTGTAACTGCACAGTATTTTAAATAGCCTATAACACAGTGCAGATTATGAACCTGTAAAAGTTGTCAACTCCCTGAGTGTCAGTCATCCAGCCAAATTCATCAAGGAGTGTACTAATGCAAAGACTGCTGGTTGATCCTGAAAGCTGCTTCAGCCATTCCAATTCAAGGTCTACAAAAGAAAATGAATTTTATTTATGGCTTCACTACTGCAGAAAATACTGCAAACACATTTCTTCATTTTTTCTTTACCTGCTGTATTAATTAGTATAAAATTAAAATGAACAGATTCTTCCGCTATAAATGGTTAATCATTACTATGTATTTAAAATTTTTGGTGACAGCAAACTAACTTAAGATAGCACAGTGGTTAGTGCTGCTTCCTTATTACTCCAGTACTGGGATTGAATCACTGTTCAGACACCGTGTGCATTTGAATCTAGTCAATTAACTTTTCCTCCAATATCCCAAAGACATGCATGTTATGTCAACTGGTGATTCTAAATGTGAATTAATAAGGTGGTGGCCTGCATATTTGTGTCCTGTGACATAATGGTGCTCTATCCAAGGATGACTCTTGCCCAGTTCTTCCTCAAAGGCTTTGGTACCCCACAACACTCAACTCGAAATGGATGAATAAATGTAGGATAAAACAGGCATTGTTAAAATAACAACACAATTGGTTTAAGACTGTATATCAGTAAATATGGGCCGAAATTGCCATTTTTAATGCAGTCTACCACACAAAATAAATATTCTTTCCAGTTATACAAACAAAAAGTAACAAATGGTTACGGTTTTAAATGCTTAATACAGAATTTCAATTAATAAACTTTTCTTTAACATATAACCAGCAAAATATTCATGTGCACAATGTATAAGCATATCAAAGAACTGTTCATCTAAACCAGGTTTGAACCAGGTTTGGGCCTGCTAAAAATTTGGGGGAATATTAGTCATTAGTGGAGACCTCCAGGCATCTGTGCTTGGGCTGTCCCATCACTCTGATTTATATCACTGGTTCTGATATAGTTCTAGTGTCTGCAAATGAACCATCGAAGGCACAAAAAACACTGAGGAGGAGGCAAAACCTGACAAAGAAATGGAAAATGCAGTCGAATGCTGAGAAGTTCCAAAATGCTACATGAATGCAAAGGGCACATTAGCCACAAATACAAGATGGGTTAGGCTCTCATATCGGCAGCATCATCAGTAAAGAATTTAGACATTTAAGTTGATGTAACATTATTCTCAATAAGGCAATGTGGAGAAGAAATTAAAAGGAAATGGAAATTTTCAAAAACCCATTGAAAATAAATCAAGGGAAATTACTCTCAGATTCTTTAATGCACTTGCAACACTGCATCTGGAATACGACATAGCAGTTCTAGAAGCTGCACAAAGAACAACTACAAAGCTCCTCCTTAGACTAAAGGGCAAATCCTACTTGGACAGACCAAAGGAATTAAACCTTTTGTAAGTCATGAGCAGTAATGGCATCAATAAACTTGATTTGGCAGAATTATTTCAGGTTAACTTTTGAATCATGTGTTGCGGAACCCAGTTTTAATTTAAATAGAAGTGCTTTGAAGACATAAGCCAATGTGCATTTCTTCACAGAAAGCAGGATGGAAGTGTGAGTCAATTCAGGTAAGCAGTAGTGTTGGCAGTTTTGTATTGTGCATTCAGACTTTCTCAGATTTATTTTTAACTCACTTCCTCAATTAAATGTTGCAGGGAGATGGAACATAAGAAGGATCTTCAAAAATTCACATATGTCAAAGTAGAGTTATGAATCATCCTAAAAGGATGTCTTAACTGTGAAATAAACTGTAGCTACCAGAAGGAAGTCAAATGAACTTTTAAACAAATGTGAGCACCATACAATAACAATGCCAACCTGTTGTTCTTCCATCTATTTCCTATGCTACATGTTGTTTCTTTAAGTTCTAGAGACAGCCAAGATCCTTGGATGGATGGTAAAGCATCACAGAGCACATTCTCCCTCATTATCATCATCACCATTAGATTAACAGCAATTCCCAAGTTTTACGCAGGTTAGTTCATTGTCTCCCAAATCTTTTTCTTCCATTTCCCACAGTCCTTTGAGGTGAGACCCATTTTCTCATGTCACCCAACATTACCTCCAACCATGTTTTCTCCATTTATGTATTCTAATCAAAATGTTATATGAGTCTAAAAGTCAAACTTTACCTCACATATTCAGCTCTTTGTCTCACTCACAGGATTTTTCTGACTGTCTTCTTCACAATGTGATCCTTCATTCTGAAAAAAGAAAGTAAAACAATGATTGTACTACACTGTTAGATGACTGAGTAACTTATTGCATTGTACATATCTGTCTGAAAAAAACGCATTTAGAGTTTTTACGCTATTATCTGATTTTACCTGGATGGTTTTAATTTTGTTACGCCTTTTACTCTAGCACAGTGTGTTCTTTTGCTTGACCCTGAAGAGTGAGGTTTTTTTTTTTTTTTTTTTTAAACACAGATTCTCTCTTTCTGAGAACTTGATCATGATCAGTTGGAACCTGTCCTGAAAATTAGCATCAGATTTTGACAAAAAAATCCCTACTGTGAAAATAATATACCAAATGAGACTGTGGGAAACTTGTTTCACAATTGCTAATGATGTTAGTCTTCATGTATGCTTGACATTCTTCCATTCATAGAATCTGAAAACATTGACTGTGGTCTTGCATATCTCCAAAAAAAGAACGTGGTGCACTGATTAAAATATGACAAACATCAGTGCAGGGATATCAAACACAGCTTTACTGGTGGCCAAAAATAACATTTTATATATCTCAATACAGGATGGAATATTTCACAAACCACTAACAATACATTTTCATTATAAAAAAAATATACCCACATCTATCTACTCATCACAGTTCTATATTTTGCCTTGTGTCTCTCTTGAAACTTTCTTCCCACTTCATTAGCTTTTTCATTCTTGGCCACTGCGGCAGGTTAGGAAAGACTTAGGCAACCACAGGACCAACATCAACATTGAGTGAAAAAAGTACATTCAGTATGTGCATAGCTGAGTGAAAGAGAGTCCAGACACATGAGCATTTCTAGCTAATGCAAAGTACATCCATTGACGCCTGCATTAACAGGTCATGAATGAATGGCACTTGGTTGAATAAACTAGGGGCACTGGTGATATACCATACAGGCTACATTCAGAGTTGGTCAGAAACACAGCAATTGCAAAATGCAAACATGTTTATCTACAAACAATGATCACGTCAGTGCAAAAGACAAAAGAATTATGTAGGCCAGTGGCAACAGTCAAATAAGCCGTGGAACAGGAGTCTTCCCTGAAACCTGTGCAGCTCTAAAAATTGAGCACAGTAGTAGCAGTTGCATGTTTGAAGTCAAGCTACCATCTCTTTCATGACACTGTCACACCTTTGTTATCACACCTGAGTTTTTTTGTGGTAGCGTGGCAGGTTACCTTCTTTTCACTTTTTTATTTTGGGACAGTTCCCATTCTAATGGTTACCAGATGCAGTGCAATGTGCTGCTCAGATAAGCGTGAGCAGACACTGAACATGCATTTCAATGCCAGCTGTTAATGTAATTAGGCAAAATTAAATATGGACATAATCTATATATAAAACACAGTCTTTGAGAAGACTAACAGTCAGCATGGATCATATGTAACATGCTTTGAATATTGCTGAAGTGGGGTGCTTTAAAAAGGTCCTACTGCTAGATCTGGGCCAGGAGCCTTTGACATATCTGGTATAAGGGCAGGATTTAGTTTTTAGTATCATCAGTGTCAATCTGTATTTCTTGAATACCTGTATTAAGTTTCTGCATGGTCTTGTCTTACATGGCTTTCTCATAGCTTCATTTTAGTTTAATCCTGATACTCTGTATATGCATTTAATTAACATTATCATTCATGGTGGCTCCGAAATCCGTACTAACCTCTACTTTCTCTGCTGTTCTTTTTCTGGTTTTCTGTGGTGGCGATCTGCACCACCACCACCTGATCAAATCACTGTGATGTTCCTACACTGATGGATTAGAGGCCAGAAGTCCACATGACCATCATCATCAAGTTCTTCCATGTGAACCCTGAATACAATGAGGACTGATTGAGGTCATTTCTGTAAGGTAGAATGCCTAGAGGGGGCTGGGTGGTCTCGTGGCCTGGAACCCCTGTAGATTTTTTTTTCTCCAGCCGTCTGAAGTTTTTTTTTTTGTTTTTAATGTCCTCCCTGGCCATTGGACTTTACTTTTATTCTATGTTACAGTAATTAATATTGCCTAATTTTATTTTTTTAATATATTGTCTTTTTTCTCTTTCTTCATCTTGTAAAGCACTTTGAGCTACATCATTTGTATGAAAATGTGCTATATAAATAAATGTTGTTGTTGTTGTTGTCATTGGTCTGACAAGCTCTTCAGTCTGTCCTAGCTTTACTCAGATACTACTCCTACTTATCTTGTTCCTTAAGGTTCACTGTGACAAAGCCAACCTCTTTATCAGAAACTCGTATCTGAACACCTTGTATAAATCAATTACCAATTTTCTTGCTTCTGCACTCACTTTGTTAATTTAGATTTTATCTGCAGCGTATCACCCAGCAAAACTTTACCTTACTGTGACTCTGTACTTCAGGTGTAGATTCAGTCTCTAATCAGCTTGCTACTGTTTTGCTTTTATGGATTTCCTAAAGTGTGATAGGGAGGCACTGCTGTCATAGAGTTACATGAGACAGTGTTTGAATCCCAGTTCTGTCGTTGCATGTGTTCAATTAGCATGTTCTTCCTGTGAGTTTTTCCTCTGAATATCTTGCTTTCCTTACATATTCCAAAGGCAGACATAAGGATGGATCCCAAGTCTAAAGGCCACTGGTCCTGACAAGACTTTGGGCCCCCCTCCCCTAACCACTACTGCCAGCCTGAAACCATCTACAGATGAATGAAAGGGCATTATTTAGTCAAATGGCAATGTTAATTTGTATTGTATAGGACCTCAAACACAATCTAATAACTTTATTATGCTGAGTAGATAGCACATACTACATCATTGACAAAGCAATAACGTGCTTTTGGATTAGTGTGCTTTAATTGAAGAGCAGGAAATTTAAGAAAAACACACTTACCTACTATACACATGCTTTGTATTCAATACTAAAACACAAACACAGTAAAAAATCACAACAAAATGTTCTGCAAAAATATGAATTGGGAAATAACACAATTATTGTGACTCCCTTCCTTCTTCACAAAAATCACAGTCACCAGTTTGCACACATTTAACTACTTATGCATGTTAAGGATATTTAAAAATATTGTTAAAATAACCCTTGATTAATATTAATTGTAATTGGCTCAGACTTATTCCACATTTTTTCCTACTGGAAAAATATTTTGTGAGTATACTTAACTGCATACTTACTAATCATAGCACTGCTGACATGTTGCAGATTGATAAGCACATGCAAGTAAGAATTTCACTGTACTCTGTACATGCAGCAATAATGACTCTATAAATCTAAAGCTGAATGAGTAGTACAGTGCTGGATTATACTGATGTGAAACATACAGTGGTGCAGCTGCTGTCGCACACAATCTATGCTTTAAACATCTAACACTGCAACCAGCACTTTGATGTTTATGACTGATTCTACAGAGCTACAAACAATAAAATTATAGCTGTCAACTCAAGCCAACAATTATAGACAATCACATGGCACCACGTATATGTACAGCAGAAGACAAAACTAGAGAAGAAATACAGAATATTAGTTGTGCAACTTTCTGTTATGCTTTTCTCTTCGCTGAGTGATTAACAATATTGTCAATGTTATTAGTCAGTTCACTTTTTATGGCCACTAGAGTGTGCCTTCAAATGCCTAGTTGGTTGTCCAATTGTCTTGAGAGCTCCAGACCTGAACCCAACTGGCTCATCCATTATGCTATGTAGTTTAAAATGAGTAAGAGTGCTCAGGGATAAAATAGCATGTGCCATGAAGAGTGCACAGAGCTATAGGGTTAGGCTCCACCATCCCGCAACTGTAATGTAATAAATAATGAAGTTATCAGAATGCTTTTTACATGCTCAAACTGATTGTGGACATACAGTTCAAATTTTTTATTAAAAGAATTAATTGAATATATTTTTATTACAACAACTCGATTGTTTATTTTTAAAATGTTCTTTAGTTTAATTTTTTTGTAATAAATGGCAGTCTGATAGGGACAATTTAAAAGCATTTTGAAATGTAAACATTTCCAATGAAAGTGAAAGAGTGATACAGTAATAGCCTTTAAGATATGAATGCTCAATTTCATTACAAGTGCAATTTTATTCATTCATTATTCATTAGTTTGTTAATCTACCAAGTTCAGAGATACTACATAAAAACATTAAATAAAGTTAGGAAAGACAGCCCTGCCAATCAAGTTCATTCAATAAAAACACTGGCATGACTACTGGGTTTAAATTTATGCAGCTTTAGTCAAAAAACAATTATTGTCATTAAACAATTTTTTTAACTATATTATCAAATTGCTCTGGAAAAGAGCAAGTTCTGCAAAACTGGACTTTTTTTTGACTTTCCTATAGCTCCCAATTACAGAATCAATTTCATAAATTTTGTTACATATCCTTTGTTTTTCCTAATTTATCTTACCTTTTTGTTTTTCTTTTTATTACTGTCTTCTGAGGTATATTCTTTCCAAAGTGACTCTAAGGTAACATAGCTCTGCAAACTCCATTCATAAAGTGACTCTCCTGTAGTCTGGAAAGTTTAATAAAATGGAAACAGCATTGCGTTAACTAGAAAGTGTGTTTCATCCTACTGTCATTATCAAATATTAGACTATAACCTTGAAATTCTGTATCAATGAGGCCTCTTCAGGAATTCAGTGAAATCAAAACAAGTCAAAGAGGTCACCAGAACAGCCAAAGAACGTGTCATAAATAAACCTTACATTCAAAACTGCACAACTACACTTTGAACCCAAATCTTTGCCTGGCAATATGGAACTTTGAAAATCTTCGTACACCAGTAAGAAAACCTCTCTGCTTTAAAAAAGCTTTAAACACTATGTGTTAAAAATATTAGGTAAAAGCCACAACAGACAAGAACAACTAAATTCAGCAGCTGCAAGTGAGCTGGAGAGGAGAGTAAAAGCCCAAATAAGAAAGCAGACTACAGCAATACAAAATGTTTAAAATCTCAGACTTTTGGCTTGTTCCATCAAAAAATGAACATTTTCTATTTAATGTAAAAATATGAACATTTATTTACTGGTAACACCAAGAGACCACCTTCCAAAAGAAACATGTAACAACGCAAAAATCTCATCAACAATGTAGTGTGTGCAATGTCAAAATAATTTTTTGGTAACCACCCTTTGAATAGTTTACTGTAATTCCTAGCCAGTTTTGTTTCTTTAAGTTATGAAACAAACTGAATTAACCTAGAAACCGCTCTGCATATTGTGTGTTAACTCTGTTGTTTGCATGTTACTCATATATTGTTGCTGCTTAATAAATCTACTATATGTCTGTTACATAAAGAATTACTCAGTCAAGAACAAAACGGTTGAGATTAGACATATTGTTGAAAAACTTAACTTATGAATGAATATAATAAATTAACCTAAATAAGGCAAGTAACAAGTTAAATGTATGGTGAAACACACAAAAAAGGTGTTAAAATTTTATTTTAAGAGATTTTTGTCTTTGTCCTTACTTTCCAGTATTATGAACAAGGTATGAACAGTTTTGTTAAGATGCTGGTGTTGTTTTGATTTCCTTTAGCTTAATAACCATTGTTTCATTTGCAAGCTAAATTTTACTGCTCTGAGTTCTTCTCATACAACTCAAAATAAGGTATGTCCTCGAATTCACAGAATTAATACACAGGACAGCCTAAATCAAGACAGAGTAGCACATAGGAGAGGCATGTTAAGGATTTCTAGTTAGTTCAAATTATTTTGAAATCCACATTACAACTTCATATACAGTACTCTTCCAGTGTTTTTAGCTCCTGCAGTTGCTGAATGTATGGCAGTAATGAAATGATAATGAGAGGTCTCTGAGTATCTAAGTGCACATTTTCAAGCATAAAGATCTCTTTCACTGTTTCAAAATCATGATAGTTGTTTATCACACTTTACATTTTCAAAATCACAGTTCAGAAAAATGTGATGATTTAAAAGACTAATGTTTCCCTCACAAGTTAAGTTTCAAACTTTTTATCGTATGTAAATTATACAGTAAAGTTCTTACTTTCTTATCTACCATGTACTACTGTCACAAGTCTAATTCTAAACACAGAGAATACATTCAACAATAAATACCACTCCAGTGTACAAATTTTCCAGAGATGTCTGCATGTACTAAGTTGAGAAATGACACACATCCAAATATAATATCTAGATGAAGGCCTTAAAACACTGTTTAACTCAATGTCTGTCAAGTAATTTTGCATGAACACTAAGAAGCGGGCGGCATGGTGGCGCAGTGGCTAGCACTGCTGCCTCGCAGTAAGACCACCTGGGTTTGCCTACCTGGGTTCTACCTGCGTGGAGTTTGCGTGGTCTCCCTGTGTTGTGGGTTTCCTCTGGGTGCTCTGGTTTCCTCCCACAGTCCAAACACATGCAGATTAGGTGCATTGGCAATCCTAAATTGTCCCTAGAGTTTGTGCTTGGTGTGTGTCCCCTGAGGTGGGCTGGCACCCTGCCCGGGGTTTGTTCCTGCCTTGCGCCCTGGGATTGGCTCCAGCAGACCCCCATGACCCTTTATATATAGGGTGATATAGCGGGTTGGATAATGACTGACTGACTGACTGACTAACAGAAGCTAGAAGAAAAAATCCATTGATATTGTGACTTGCACCAGGGATCAGCTATATCCAATAAACCAAGTTTTCAGTAGGAAGGTGAAATTAAAACTATACAAAATATAAAGCAAAATTAACAACAGTAAAATAACCATTTCTCTAAGCGAATAACTTCTACTATACATGAACAGCAGGTTCAAATAAGCATGGAGTGACAAGCAGAGTTTAGCCTGGATTATTTTTTTTCCTTTCACTTAGAATTTACAGTATTAATACTTACTTTAGCCACAGTAACAGCCTGTTGTGGGTAATACAAAGAAGTGCTCAAGGCCATTAGCCCTGATGGGTAAATTAGTTTCTTGATTCTAGAACCTGTTTGGGAAGAAATAGGTTATACATATTTAGTTATTTAATACACAATGTATATAAAAAGCACAGGTATACAGTGCCTTGAGAAATTACTACACCACACTACACCAACTTTCTAATTTTATTAAGTAACAAATACACTGAAATGTTGGACTTTGCTTATATTTTTATTTCAAGGCATGAAATCTTGACATTATTTTTACATGACATCGTTTTATATTAGAAAATAATCGTTAGAGAGTAAAAACTGAAATATGCAGTTCCCAAGTGTTCGATCCCCACATTTAAATTTTTTTGTAGAGTCACATTCTGCAGCAGTAACAGCTTTAGGTGTTTTGGGGGGTGAGGATGCACCAGCTATGCATATTGTTTTGGGACTGACTTTGACCCATTTATCCACATGATGATGCCTGTGTGACACGGTTTTGTAATAGTGGCATAGATTCTCATCAGGGCGAAGGTCAGGGCTTTGACTTGAACACTAGCGGATATTAATCTTTTTGCCCTTGAGCCACTCCAGGTATACTTTAGCCTTGTGTTTGGGACCATTGTTTTGGTGAAAGATGAACATTTGCCAAAGCTTCAGAATTTAGTAGAGTGAAACTGGTTCTCTTACAGTACTTGATTGTATTTTCCACCATCCATCATTCTTTCTATATTAAATATATGGATAGTTCTTGTTGATGAAAGCTGTTGCCCCAGCATAATGCTACTACCTCCATCATTTACTGAAAGTATAGATGGAAAGTATAGTTTTGATCTGTCTTTTAAAGGACAATTTCCAGATGTAGCTTTTGTGTGATTAGCAAACTACTCTATGTTCTGGTGCACTGGTACCATATCTAATATATAAAGCAGAGTCTATGTTTGTCTGTCCGCCATACAAATCTGCACCAGGAGTCCGATCGCCACCAAACTGGGCATGGGGCTGCTTTGTGACCAGGAGGAGGTCATGGGGTATATTTGGTTGGGAAAAATGTCCTTGGTCAAGCGCAGGACACCTTTTGACCAACACAACGTTCGCAAAAAGTGCCCGTACTTCTCATCGACAAGATGGCTGCACGTTACAACAGACGTTAACGGCGGCGCCATCTAGCGGCACGTTTGGTCTGTGTGCATCCCTCTTTACCAATGTTTCTTTAAATTGCCAAGACATTGCGGAAGTGTGAGAAAGCCGACTGCTTTCATCGCGTGAAGGGTAACTGCTGTATGGATATAAAACGTGAACGACCCAGTGCGTGTGACTGGCTTTCTATATTTGTGGTGCTATTTGCTCGCTTTCCAACTCAAAGTAAGATTTCAGTCTTGGTCTTTCCGACTGACTGGTTCTATTTGTTCGCTTTCCGACGTATTGTAAATAACGTATATTCATCTCACTCTGGTGCTTATTCCGTACGTAGTACCATGTGACACATTATAATTGTCCTGCTTTTCGCTAATATACCCATGCCAGCAAAAAAAAGACATGGCATTAGAAAGTCCACTTCCAATGCCACAAAAAAGTCTATTTCAAGGCCATCTCAAACCTTGTGTTAGACGTCAACATGTTTTCATATAAAGAATTCCACTGATTCCGAACGATTTACCCTTTGATTTCAAAAGGCTAGAATTTCATATTTGTTTGAATTTTGTTATGTGAATTACTAAGGCTGAAGGGCAATCACTCCAAGTTAAAGACATCAATTTGGAAAATCCATGCTTTTCACATGGACAACTCTACGTTACATGTTCTACAGTGGGCAATCCTCACAATTCGTTTATTTTCGGAACCCCAGGACAACACAAAAAATATAGTGTATCCAAAGCCTCTAAAATTACCACTTATATTACCTATTACAATAAAATGTCAATCATAAAACTGTTTGTTCGATTTCTATGTTCTGTTTTTTTCATTTGGGAAATTCACCAGTTATAGATTCCCGGGCAACGCCGTGTACTCCTGCTAGTAGTTTTATAAAGAAAGATAAAGGGTTTATTATTATGGCCTGTTTAACCTACATACCTCTTGCTAGAAAGAGTCCAATGATGCCAGTAAAGCCTATGACACCAAAACGAGGGTAAAATCCTGGTGGTGGATTTTTCAGAAACTCGTAACTTTCTGTAGAAAGGAGAAAAAAAAAAAAAAACAAAATTGCACCAAAGACAAAAAAAAAAAAAAAACACGTAAGGCACTGATGGCACATTTGCAATAATGACAACAACAGAGGGAATGCTGTGCAGTGCTGTTAAATGGACTATAAAGTTGGCTAAAGAAATTTCTACCCCGTCAAATATCAAATCTTTTGAAGTCTTTTCTGGTACAGTCCTTCCCAAGACATCCAGAAAGAACTGTAAAAGAAAAACAGCAACAATGCTTACTAAAGAAGGTACAAGCAATTATAAAGTAGAACTTCGACTGCTAATAATGTGGAAGGCAATTATTTATATGTTTTAAATTCTTAAAAACAATAGTGCATTGACTGCAGTATGACAACGAAATAGTCAGTCATTTTCCAACCTGCTATATCCTAACACAGGGTCACAGGGGTCTGCTGGAGCCAATCCTAGCCAACACAAGGTGCAAGGCAGGAACAAATCCCCGTGCAGGGCGCCAGCCCAACGCAGGGCACACACACACACACCAAGCACACACTAGGGACAATTTAGGATCGCCAGTGCACCTAACCTGCCTCTCTTTGGACTGTGGGAGGAAACCCGAGCACTCGGAGGAAACCCACGCAGACACGGGAAGAACATGCAAACTCCACGCAGGGAGAACCCGGGAAGCGAACCCAGGTCTCCTTACTGTGAGGCAGTAGCACTACCACTGCGCCACCGTGCCCCCAATGGCATAGTTGTTCACTTTAATGTGTCTGTTCACTGTGATGTTTACCAAGATATGTGTTAATATATCAAACTTTATTTTTCATAATGATTGCTTGAGTTTTTCATCTAAAAAGCAAATTTTGTAACTAACCTTAAATTTCTTTAAAAACATCATTAACTCAGCTATTAAGTGTACTGGTTAGCAGAAATACATTTAAAATATTTTAAATATCTAAACTTAAATAAAAAACTCCTACTTCTTACCAATGCAGGTATAACACATATTTTGATTAACAGGATGAAACAGATAATGTATATTTCAAGGTTTCACAGTCATGTAATGTAGGAAACTGAGCATTGCTGTGTCGAACTCTTTCTTTTCTTCAGTACACTTAGTAATTTCAAATTAATACTGAACAGGAAATCACCTCTCTAAATTTCTAAAATGAAACCTACTACCTATCACTTAGAATCAGACCCAACAAACTTAGTGAAAGACTTAAACGCTTCTCCTGCAGCACACATTCCTAACATTAACAAAAGATCTTTATCAACTTTTTCGGTTCATAATGTATTAAAAGTGGAAATTTTTAAATAAAAAAAAATTCATTCTAAAATACTTGATAAAAGTAGCATAAGGGATTCATTACTTATTACAATTCACTCTAATGATTTTAGTTTAGTTTCCATGTGTTTTCCTGCACTGCTGCAGTATTAATTAATTAATGTGTGTTGTCAATTACACTATAATGTCTTTTTATGGAGTGAACACTACAATTATTATGATGTCAGATTTAAGTAAAGATTTTAACATAATTGACAACATTATTATATTACACAGACTTGAAAATATTGTTGGGCCCTAACATGTCATATTTCATACTTATCAAACAGATATTGTAATATACAGAAATGTGATGGCTGTAGTCGGTCATTACATTCTGAATTTGTATAGATGGGTTTGATAGTGGAACTTTAACTATCTTCCATTTACAAGCTACTTTCGCTCATATGCAGATGATACTCAACCCCATCTTTTCTTCAGACATTTTTTCCCAATTGTGGTCTTGATTAATTGTATTAACGACTGAGAATTGATGAGTAATAACCAGTTGTTTTTAAATACACAGAAAACATAAATGTCTTTTATTATTTTGGAATGATACAGGCACCTTTTAACTCAGGAGTCTTACATATTGGATTTTCTAACTCAGCATTAAGTTTAAGTGTTATCTTTGACACACACATTACCACATCAATCAAAACTTGCTTTCCTAGAACAAAATAAAAAAATTGTAAAATTGTCTAATTATTCAACATACAGAGAAGTTAATTCACGCATTTACTTCTAGAAAACTTGTCTGTTTCAGTGTGCTATTTACAGGCTGATAAAGATACACTAATTGAAATTTTAATTCAAAATGCTGCTGCAAAAGTTTTTATCAAAATAATTCATATTTATTTTAAAAAGTAGCAGTCCCAACATGCATCCCCAGAAGACCTAATTTCTTACATTAATTAATTCAGTTGATTATCTGCCATTAATTAACCCATGATACAATAAATTCGTTAACACTGCAGTTATGTTATGCATGTGTTATACAGCTGCTTCACTTATGTCATTTTTCCTAAAATGCCTGGATTTACCTACTGTCCCCAATTCAAATTATTCCAGTGGTTCTAAAAAAAGTCCCAAGTTCTGGTCACCTGACTCCAAAGTATGAGTAAGCATCATTAATTTCTACAATATTAAATTGCTAATAGTTGTTAAAGTTGCTAGCTGAAGTATTTCAAAACTAAACAGATAAAGTGTGGCTTTCAAGTCTGCTTGTCTTGTACACTGATCTTCACTTCAGTCTTGTGTTTGGCATCTTGGCTGCTCGTGAATACTTGTTTTGTATACTCATTTTGAAGCCAACTCAATCACTACTCAGTATCCATCACTGCTCCACTGGTCTCAGTTTTGGTGGCACTTTCACATTTTTCTAATGAAACAAAGAAAGGTTAGAGCCAACTCTTAAGAAAAGAGTATTTCTAATAAATGTACCTTACAAATTACTCTGGAAATAACAATCAAAAGTGCATTTGTAACATAAATTTTGTGATATGTATATTGAATATTTAATGTTTGATTGAAACTATATTTAAAACAGAGCAATCTCTTTTACTGGCACACCTGTGAAGTCATTTTAAAATTAATTCTCATAAATCTTTATAACAAAAGCTTTGAACAATTTCTACATTAATTTGAGCCATTCCAACTAATCAATAAAATTTCAAGGAGAATGGACCCCTGGTTTGAACACACAGCCTCTAAAACCTCCTATATCACCTCTTCCTAAAAGTGTATTAGTTTTTATCGGTTTTGCTTGCAGGTGGAGTCTACTTTGCAATTGGAATACAATTATTTAAGTGGAATGCAGATTTAAGCTCAGCTCCCTGAAATATCCCTAGGTACATATTTTGTTCTTGTTTACAGTATTACTGCACAGTACTACTTTAATATTATTGGGTGCTGCAGTCTTATTGGTCAATAGACATGTTGAGGGCAGAACAGTGAATTTTTTCAACAAAAAGACTTGTTGACATCTCCCTGAATGACAAATAGTCCCTGAAAAGTCTTGTTGTATTTTGTAATAACAGGTAAGCCAATTCAATGACTTTACAGACATATATGATCTGTATCTACTTGCATTTAACACACATACAAGTGTTCAGCTTGTACTAAGACAAGCAATTCACATTATAAGAATGATCTGTATGCTGTAACATTAAGGTATAATTCTTTTATAAAATGAAAAGTTCCTAGATAGTGCTGAGGGTCAGGCATAAGATTCTTTTACATAACCAAGAACATCACATACTGCTCTAGTTACAAAATGAGATACAGATAAGGTACAGCGTGATTAGGACAACTGAGTCATCTATTTCATAACATTTTGCAAACAATATTTGAATAAGTTGATTAAAAAGCAGCTAATAGAACACTGAGTCAAGCCACCTGGACGGAGCAGAAGAACTCAGGAACAGCAAACTTGCCCATTATTCTGTTTCCTGCTAAACCACAGACTCTTTGCTTGATGATGTGCTGATCTGCTGTGTGCCCTATCAGTCTTTTGGTTCACAATATTGAGCCAAATTTAAAAGTCCACCCAAGTATAACTTTTTGCGATGTTCAAGTACTTTGTCCTTTCATACTTCCATTGCCCATTTTGAAATGGGTCTGTTTTGCTGAAAGGTGAATAAATAATTAGTGTAGGCTGTGAAATAAAATAACCTAAGTGTGTGTGTGCAACTGTAAAATACAATGACACAATAGAAACAATGAAAAGAGTATGTACTTTTAGATCTTTCAAATTATATCAACCAATAAACTGAGAAACACAGGGAAGCAGATTAAGGGAATTTTTGCAAAAATATCAGACAATCTCTCTTTACACTGACAACTGCAGGTAAAAGGAGCAAACCGACCAAATATTGCAGCTGAAAGTATTACAATTAGGATCTTCAAAATCTAATAATAGCATCTTTGACACTGTAAAGGAAGAAATCCAGGTTTACCCCATTTTTAACATAAACTATGCATTTTATTTAAAGGCCAGCAATTCTTTAATTGATAGACACTCAAGCTGGAATTAAGTTCCCCCACCCCACCCTGCTCCCCATCTTTATTAAAAAAGTCTATCTTTTTTAATGCTCTTCTGTATCTATATGCTTGCTCTTGGCCATATTATTTGTAGCTTTTGACTAGGTTATCATTTTTATGCAGATGATACTCAACTCTATTTCAATGTTAAAACTGAAACTTTCGTCAGGGATTTCTCATCTCACAACTTCCCTAAGTGAAATGAAAATCTGGAGGAAGCAGCGCTCTTTAAAATTAAATTGCAACAAAACTGAACTCCAGCAAATTGGTATTAAAGGGAAACTTAAGAAAATGAGCTCCTTTTCAATCACTCTTGATGACAATTTCCTCACACCTTCTAATACAAAGAATCTTAGTGTCATTTTTGATTCCCACCTTTCTTATTCCATCCACATAAACCACATTAAGAAACTTTTTTACTTCCACTTCCATAACATATCCCATGTTCTCTCATTCCTCTCCTTTTCTAATGCTGAGAAACTTGTCCATGCTTTTATAATATCCTACATCGATTATTGTAAGTCCCTACTGGTAGGTGACCCTTCAAATCTTATATTACATTTCCAATTGATTAAAAGCCCAGCTGCAAAAGACCTTAAATGAACCAGCAAAAGTGAGCACATAACACCCATCCTGCTTCACCTCAACCGGCTCCCTATGTCTTAAAGAATTGAATATAAAATTCTATTAATGACCTACAAAGCTGTAAATGGCCGTGCACCAGACAAAATCAATGACATTCTCCATCACTGTGCTCCTGTTCGCCCACTAAGGTCCTCTGATTCTAGCAGTCTTGTTGTGCCCCACACTAACCTGCACTCTTTGAGTGACAAATCCTTCAGCTGTATAGACTTTGGAATGACCTCCCGAAATTAATTAGATCAGCTGCCTCCATTCATCCTTTTAAAAAACAACTTAAAACTCACTTGTTCAGGAAGGTGTTTAATTTAACATAATGATTTTGGCTCTTCTTACACCTTAACTCTCTTTCCAGATGCTGAAGATAAATTAAGTGTGTGTTATACAGTATAACATAGTATGTTATTTGTTCAGGCTTTTTTTTTTAGTGTTGAATTTAGTATTTTACTCTGATTTATTATCTTTGTTCAATTTATGCTTTGTATATCCTGTATTTATCTGTTTTGGTGTTCCATGCAGAAGATATTTCTATCCAATATTACATATACCCTGCTGTTCTTTCTGGGCTTGGTGAAGTGCCTTGAGCATGGGAAAGGTACTATACAAATAAAATTATTATTTTTTATATTATTAATAATATTGTTATTTTTATAAGTCAGAAGAAAAATAGCTAATGAAAATCATGATATTTTGGTAAAAATTACAGAAAAATGACAGCAAATCAACCAATGGAAAAAAATAAGGAAGCAAAAGTCTAAGCAAATGTCAGCAGAGGTAAATCTGAAGTAAACTTTCTTTACCCTTGTTATCGTCTAATTAAATGGGCCATAAGGGGATAAGAAAATACTGACACCAACTTATACGTGAGCCTGTGTTAGGATATAGCGGGTTGGACGATGACTGACTGACTGTTGCATAAGCAGTGCAGTTGTACTTCTCCTTGTATGCGCAAATCATTTCTTTCCTGAACTGAAACTTTATGTACATAAAGAAACAAACATTTAAAAAACATAAAAAGTTAGGAAAGTGGCCTACCTTTTCCTAAGTGGACAGAATGTTCAATTTTTGGCTTTAATACTGTAAGAAAATCCTGAAATAAAAATAAAACATGAATTAAAATCAGGCATATATAAATGTACAGTATCTGTGTCTAAGAATAAGTATTTACTTAAAGAGTCATCATATTAGCCAGTACCCATAAGAACAGATTGAATCTCTACATTTTTAGTGGAGAACAGATGACAGCGTCAAGATACAGTTGTGCTTAAAAGTTTGTGAACCCTTTAGGATTTTCTATATTTCTGCATAAATATGACCTAAAACATCATCAGATTTTCACTCAAGTCCTAAAAGTAGATAAATAGAAACCAGTTAAACAAATGAGACAAAAATATTATACTTGGTTATTTATTTATTGAGGAAAATGATAGAATATTACATATTTGTGAGTGGCAAAAGTATGTGAACCTCTAGGATTAGCAGTTAGTTTGAAGGTGAAATTCGAGTCCGGTGTTTTCAATCAATGGGATGACAATCAGGTGTGAGTGGGCACCCTGTGTTATTTAAAGAACAGGGATCTATCAAAGTCTGCTCTTCACAACACATGTTTGTGGAAGTGTATCATGGCACGAACAAAGGAGATTTCGGAGGACCTCAAAAAAAGAGTTGTTGATGCTCATCAGGCTGGAAAAGGTTACATAACCATGTCTAAAGAGTTTGGACACCACCAATCCACAGTCAGACAGATTGTGCACAAATGGAGGAAATTCAAGACCATTGTTACCCTCCCCAGGAGTGGTCGACCAACAAAGTTCACTCCAAGAGCAAGGCGTGTAATAGTTGGCGAGGTCACAAAGGACCCCAGGGTAACTTCTAAGCAACTGAAGGCCTCTCTCACATTGGCTAATGTTCATCTTCATGAGTCCACCATCAGCAGAACACTGAACAACAATAGTGTGCATGGCAGGGTTGCAAAGAGAAAGCCACTGCTCTCCAAAAAAAACATTGCTGCTAGTCTGCAGTTTGCTAAAGATCACGTGGACAAACCAGAAGGCTATTGGAAGAATGTTTTGTGGATGGAAGAGACCAAAATAGAACTTTCTGGTTTAAATGAAAAGCGTTATGTTTGGAGAAAGGAAAACATTGCATTCCTACATAAGAACCTTTTCCCATCTGTGAAACATGGTGGTGGTAGTATCATGGTTTGGGCCTGTATTGCTGCATCTGGGCCAGGATGGCTTGCCTTCATTGACGGAACAATGAATTCTGAATTATATCAGAGAATTCTAAAGGAAAATGTCAGGACATCTGTCCATGAACTGAATTTCAAGAGAAGGTGGATCATGCAGCAAGACAACGACCCTAAGCACACAAGTCATTCTACCAAAGAATGGTTAAAGAAGAATAAAGTTAATGTTTTGGAATGGCCAAGTCAAAGTCCTGACCTTAATCCAATCGAAATGTTGTGGAAGGACCTGCAGCGGGCAGTTAATGTGAGGAAACCCACCAACATCCCAGAGTTGAAGCTGTTCTGTACGGAGGAATGGGCTAAAATTCCTCCAAGCCGGTGTGCAGGATGGATGGATGGATGGATGGATGGATGGATGGATAGATAGATACTTTATTAATCCCAGGGGGAAATTCACAATGATCAAAAGTTACCGGAAATGTTTAGTTGCCGTTATTGCTGCAAAGGGGGGGTCACACCAGATACTGAAAGCAAAGGTTCACATACTTTTGCCACTCACAAATATGTAATATTCAATCATTTTCCTTAATAAATAAATGAATGACCAAGTATAATATTTTTGTCTCATTTGTTTAACTGGTTTCTCTTTATCTACTTTTAGGACTTGAGTGAAAATCTGATGATGTTTTAGGTCATATTTATGCAGAAATATAGAAAATTCTAAAGGGTTCACAAACTTTCAAGCACAACTGTACCAACTCCACAAAAGGAAATAAAAGTCTTGGTGGAAAGGTTATAGCAGTAACATTCAGGGACGTTTCTTGCCAAAAACAGCTTGAATAAACTTGCCCATAATATATACTTATGTCAGATTAGATAAACTCTTAAAAGAGATAAAGTCTAAAAAACAGAAAAATATCTATTTACCAATTGCTAACAAAACAGAAGTCTTACAAGCCTTGAAGCACACAGATAATAGCAAGAGGAAAGCTAAACTAAAAGATACATAACAGTTAAAAGCTCAGCAGATGAACTGTGTTTGTAACCTCTGTTTTTATGTGATGAAGTTTACTGCCTCTTATTTCTTTTACATATCTGCATTTATTCAGTTCCAAAGCTTTGAGAAGAAAAAAAATTATCTTAAGGCACTATTCCAAGTATATTATTGGACTGTTCAAAGATCAGTGCTCCTCTGGCCACAATATTTAAATAGCTTTAGAACTGAACATTTTTACCTGTTAATAGCCACAAACTATGACAGAATCTGCAATCTGTGGTGCCATCATAAACATCAGTCTAATATCACCCACCTTAGAAAACAAGTAGAGCCACAGAAGTGGGGCATAAAGGTCAGACATGCTACCCAGAAGAAAAGGGAGGAAAATATTCATTTTATGCTATTATAATACTGTTTCATGTGAAATATTAGGCACCACAAAGAGGAAAACTGAAACTGAATACACGTTGCTCCTCTGATTTCACTCCACAGAAATCATTTTTACAGTCAAAAGTGAAGATTTCTAAATGGTTTGCTAGAAGGGTGGTTTATAACCCTTGCAATAACTGTTTTCTAAACTTCTGCATGGTGGAAACATCACCTTTGATAGGTTGTGATTTTCATGACATAAAATGCATAACTGACACAAAGTAATATCCTGCTTTATTTGAAAGTACTATAAAGGAATACATTCTTTGATGATAAAATGTTAAGTAGAGACCTTCCACACCTCAACAAATACTGTAATGTGTAAATATTATTACATTTCCTTCATACTAACACTTGAAAATACTACTATACTACTTCTTTTAATATGAATATGATGAATATTATTAAAGGAGACCACCCCCTCAGCCATACAAAGACAGAGGCAAGTATTCACCCAGCTAGGCCCCACAAAGATGGGAGATTCAGAGTGAAAGCGTTCCTGAGACCCATAATCATAATTGTTCTATCACCATTGACAGCACACCATGACAGAACCACATCAAATACCACATCCAAGTTACACCATGCCCTCACTATCAGGTCAAAAAAACTCCACAATGGGGTTGCAGAAATCCAACACAAAACCGAGCAAAATCAGGAAAATTACTAAAACAAGCTGCAACTGATATACAGTATCACAAAAAAGCACAACAACACAAGGAAGCTAAAATGACATCACATTATTCAAGTACACTTGAAGTCAGGAAGTCCTTCTAATTACCAACTTGAATATTCACTGGCTGAATATTCAGCCTCCAGCTATATCATCTGAGAAATTACCTTCATAATTAGATTAAAATATTGCCATTATGATACTACTTTATTCACTGTATATGATTCCAAACAGTAAACTATTCTTTCATCTAAGCAATTAAGAAATTCACCGTACTCTTTACACATGACAATAATGACCCTATAAACCAATAAATGCATATGGCTACAGACAGATGGACAGAATTCGGACAACTGGAGATGAATCACCTATTATGTGGATTCAAAGCCAAATCCTACTGACTAACATACAAATAGAGTACACTAATACAGTGAGCAGCAAAAAGAAGAGCATTAAAATGAAGGCAAAGGAATATGACTCTGGGCTCACAGTCCAACAAGAAACAACAAAGTATTCTACAATCACCACCAGGTCCCTAAAACTTTACAAAAACATCCAGAGGAATAAGATTAGTAAAACTATAAACTGTATTCACCTAGAGTGAATATTCAACCTGAGAATAAGTAGCTGATAGAAAAATGCCAACATTTAGAGACCTTAATTCAAAAAGTTATATGAAGTAGCACAACCAGAAGGGCTCACAAATAAACAAGAATCAATACTAAACTCACTCAAGGTACAAGAGTATTATGATGAGGAAAGCAGTTTGCATACCGAAGAACTTGGTATAAAACTGGGAGATATCAAACCTTATGAAGCTGTAATAAAAACACACTAAACAAAGAAATTAGCTAAATAAACAGAAGCAATCAGCACACTAAAAATAATAATATCCCACCTCATAAAATGAATTCAAACATTTCTCACTTTAGGTCCACCTACAGAAAAGGATTTTTACTATATAATCTTTTCCACCATTGCTCATACATAAATAAACTGTATGAATCTAAACATATGATGCTAAAACACTCACAACAGACTTTAAGAATTACTCATTCAAGAGTACTTACAGATATCAAGACACTATATAAATTTGTATCATAATCCAAAAAAAAAAAATCTGTGTGCTGCTTCCACATGAAACATGTATTTTTAGATCATCAATCCTAATTCCTGATCAATAGACTGCATCCATGTCTGTGTGTAAATTGATGCTAATCTTTCCTAATCAGACAACATACTGCAATAGTTTCCAGTCAATCAGAGGCTAAGATACCAAACCTCCACAAACAACCTGAGTCTCATCTGCAATCGAAAAACTTCAACACTGGACATTAATCTGAATCAGTTTCAGTCTATATAAACAATTAGTGGTGTTTACTGTTAACTGAGAGCAATTTAATGTTGGAGGAATATAGAACATGTGCATAACTTTTTGCAATATTGCAATTTATTTAAGAATATGACTGCAAGAGATTTTCCAGCAGTGGAAGCACTAGAGATGGTACACGCAACAACAACAACAACATTAATTTATATAGCACATTTTCATACACATGATGTAGCTCAAAGTGCTTTACATGATGAAGAAAGAGAAAAAAGACCAAATAAATAAGAAAATAGAATTAGGGAACACTAATTAACATAGAATAAAAGTAATGTCCGATGGCCAGGAAAGGACAGAAAAAGCAAAAAAAAAAAAAACTCCAGACGGCTGGAGAAAAAAAAAAAAAAAAACATCTGCGAGGGTTCCGAGGCCAAGAGACCGCTCTACCCCCTCTAGGCATTCTACCCCCTCTAGGCATTCTACCTAACATAAATGACCTCACAATCAGTCCTCACTGTATTCACGGTTCACATGGAAGAACTTGAAGATGACGGTCATGTGGGCTTCTGGCCTTTAATTCATCAATGTAGGGACATCATGGTGCTTTGATCAGGTGATGGTGGTGCAGATTGCAGTGGCACAGTGATGAGGAGCCTGAGTTGTGCTGATCTGAGATGGACCATGTTTTGTCATTGAGTGGTTTAGATGTTGGGGAGGTACTGTATCTTAATTCAAATATTATTATTATGAACTGGCTCCCAAATTTTTACTTTAAGAGCTGAAACACATCAGCAATGCTTTTTATTTAAAATTAAATTCCATTTTATTTTTTATTTTACTATTTTATATGTCTTTAGAGCTGATACTCAATGTTTAATTGAATATAAGGACATGCTCTTTCATTTTACTAAATTTTCATTTTTGATTTTACTCGACGATGCTATCTATCTATCAAGAAATGTTTGCTTCTTCTTTTGTCTTTACCTGCTGATGCTCATCGGCTGTGCTCTTTAGGAACAATGAAAAGCTTTTTTTTTTTTTAATTTCACTGTTACAAAAAGCTGGCAAAGGAGTGCTCAGAAACACCACAGAGGCCATAGAAGGGAGTGGTTTATTTTTTAATTCAGTTACATTTTCTCAGTAAATTTTGGTTGCATTTTACAGACAAAAAAAAAAAAACGTAGGTTTAGGTGGATTTTTGGGGCTTAGGTCTCAAATGGTTAAAAAGACCATAGAAACACTTTGTCTAAGAAAGTATAGTCTGGTAAATAATAAATATGTACATAATATTTTCGTTATCACCAAGCCCTCTGTGCGCTGCTTTTAAAGTTCAGAAATGGTAAATCAAGTTGAGGACATATCTTGAATCTCTTTTTTTAGCACATAGGCTCAGCAGCTTTCCTCACAAGCAGGGATATTTGCTGCACTGAAACACATCATAGAAGCTGACCATTTTAGTTTGCAGTTATGAGATCATTTTGATAAATGCAATCTGGTGGGCATAGTGCATCCACTACATGCTGATTCAAAGATAGTCTTCATATGCCTCTGATGACCTCTGTGTGTTATAGTGTCCTATGCTATTTAATTTAAGGCACAAGTGACTCAATTTGCATACATTCAAGTAACTATTAACATAGCCTGTGATCTGAAGAGCAAACATGGGAAATGCCCCAGCATAGTATAACTCAAGGAAAAGAACAAAAAAACTGAATCATTACTCCTAAAGGGCAAAGTAAGTGGGAAAAAAAACACAAAAATATACAGATTTTATTACCCAACAAACCCATCACAATAACATATAGGACAAAAGTAAAAACCATGGGCAACCAAATAAGTCTAAAGGGAGAAAAAGTTGGTCTGTTATTGGGCAAGCGCGACACAATCATACTTAGTAAGTTGTTTCTATAATGAGCCTGTTCAGTATCAGAAATACAAAACTAAAATAAATAATCAGCAAAATTCTACAAGTAAGATAAAAAGCTGCCCTACTGTGCAGAAAAAAAAATCCATGATTACTAAGGTGTTTAACTATACATACATATTTTTAACATAATAATAAAGACACTTAAAAACTACCAAACCTCATTTTAAATTGCATACAAAATACTTATCAACCATATGCAAAAGTTAAATAATAAAACAGTTATACTTCAAATACATGCAAGTCATTACTAAAGGTAGACTGTATTTTTTTTTTTAATGCAAACTTTACCTGAACCCAAGTCGTATATGGCTCCACAGATTTCCTGACTGTTGAAATACTTTCCTCCAGCTCTGTGGTCTCCACAACATATTTATAATCATCCTCTGGTTTTGTATAAAGGGAAAGCTTCAAAACATAACGAAAGCTTATCACAAACAGATTATGACAGTAACTGTTATGCTAAATGATAAAAACAGTTCCTTTACAAAGATACTATGTTATGTGTTAAATACCACATACTATAGTAAATTCTAGGGCTGTCATGATACCAAAACCTCAAACTACGAAAAGTATTGAAACTAGATACCATTTTCAGTAACCAATGGAGCATATTATGTAACTCAATAAAAAAACTAAATAAATTAATATTCTGTATGCATTAAATTCTTTACATGGATGAAAACAAATAATAGAAACTGTAATCACTAAATGCAAATAATTCAAGTAGTGCAATCTTCTATAAGGGTTAAGAGTAAAGTTCTATATACAATAAAATGTAAAGAACATTAAATATACTCACCATTTTTTGCATTGATAAAAACAAATACTGTTACTGAGGTAATACAATGAAATGTTACAAATGTAATTAAATGTTAAGTATTGTAATCTTTTGCAAACAATATACACTGCTAAAAAAAATTAAGTGAACACTAAATCATCACAGTCTAACACCAAGGTCATGCTTTTGCAGGTGGTGGCCACAGAAAATTGTTCTCTCCTTATGCTTGCTGATTAATTCTTCTTTAGTTTTGCATTTTGCTAGTGTCCTTGTCACTACTGGTAGCATGAGGCAGTACCTACAGCTGATTGAGGTTGCACAGGTAGTCCATCTCCTCTAGGATTGTACATCCATACATGCTGTCACAAGAAAGTGTTCTGTTTTTCCCAGGACAGTCTCAAGAGCCTGGAGGAAATACCAGGAGATGGACAGTTACACAAGGAGAGCTGGACAGGAACATAGA
This sequence comes from Erpetoichthys calabaricus, assembly GCF_900747795.2. Lineage (NCBI taxonomy): Eukaryota > Metazoa > Chordata > Cladistia > Polypteriformes > Polypteridae > Erpetoichthys > Erpetoichthys calabaricus. The sequence continues at coordinate 48,829,188 of NC_041397.2, read as the reverse complement.
AGGGTATCAACCCAGCAGCACGGCTGGTATCTACTCCTTTGTATGAGTAGGAACAGGAGGAGCAACTGCCAGAGCCCTACACAATGACCTCTAGCTAATTACTGGTATGCATGTACTCCATGAGGGCGGCATGAGGGCCCAACATACTCTAGTGAGACCTGGACTCACAGCCCGTCACTGTGCAGCTCGATTGGGATTCACCAGAGAATACCACAATTGCCAGCTCCGCCACTGACACCTCATTCTCTTCACAGATGAGAGCAGGTTCATACTGAGCACATGTGACTGCCATAAAGAGAGTCTGGACACACCGTGGTGAACGTTATTCAGCCTTCAACATCATCCAGCATGATTGGTTTAGTAGTGGGTAAGTGATGGTCTGGGGAGGCATATCCTTGGAGGGTCACATGGACCTCCATGTGCTAGGCAATGGTACCCTGACTGCTGTTAGGTACTGGTGCAGTACAATGCTCGACCTCAGGTGTGTAGGAAGTCCTGGATGATGATGACATTGAAGCCATTGTCTTGCCTGTAGACTTGAATCCAACTGAGAACCTCTGGGATATTATGTATCAGTGTATCCAATGCCACCAAGTAGCACCACAGACTGTCCAGGAGTTCACTGATGCTCTGATCCAGTTCTGGGAGGAGATACCCCAGGACACCATCCACCATCGCATCAGGGGCATGCCCAGATGTTGTCAGGAGTGCATACAGGTACATGAGGGCCATACACACTACTAAGTCACATAATGAGTTGCCGTGATGAACTTTGCACAAGTTGGATCAGCCTATGACTTGAATTTTTAACTTTGATTTTCGGTGTGATGTTGAATCCAGCCCTCAGTGGGTTGGTGATTTGATTTCCATTGACCATTTTTACATCATTTTGTTGTCAATGAATTACACAGTATTATTCAGTAAAGATTTTCCACTTTAATACTTCATTCTTCGAGATTCAAGTGTGATTTAATTATTCCCTTTATTTTTTTGAGCAGTGTATATAACATTTTTAAAATAAACAATAAATAAACATCTAAGTAAGATGAATATTAATGTGGTCTTTTGTTAAAAAAAGTAACACAGAAACAGACCACTAATACATTTAAAGGCTTTCCATAAATGCAAACAATGCACATTGTGTTTTTCTGTAAATAAGTAACAATGTTCTTGTAACTTCCAAATTTTTTGCAAGAAAGGCTAGCATGTCAACATGCTCTTCCATGAGGCTGCTGCATGCTTTTGTATAGCAAAATACACATACTAAATACATGCTCGGAAACACATCTGGAAGTTTATGAGCACACCAAGAATACATGCCATTGTTTTGCAATTGAGCACTAAAAAGTTATAGCATTGTATTTTATATAGTAAAGGGGGCAAAATATAATTGTAAGTTGAATGTTATAAAATAAAAGAAAGTAATGTGCCATGACAGCACACTTCGCTGTGACAGTTTAAAACATGAGGAAGTAAAATAGCTCCAGTGCTAAAGACTGTTGCCTTGAATGAACAGCACCTATATAACTGTCCCACTGGTAAAACTAATCACAGACCCTGTCTTAATGCATTAAACAATTGATTACAAAAAACTCTTTGAACTGTAGAAAAAAATTAACATGATTCAAACACTGTTTAGGTAAGTTAAGGGCTATGTGCCCTATACACCAAAGGAAACCATCTTCCCATTCCTCGATATCTCTTGGTATCGACTGCACACACTATACTCTGGGGCTCCAAAGTCCCTGAAGTTGCCATATTAACCCTAGTGAGAGGGTTGAAATGGGGCTACAACTCTAGCCATGACAAATCAGAAATGTGTTTGTAATGCAGGCTGCAGAATCAATACTATGAAAAATGCGTACTTAAGTTATTTTAAAAAGTTGTGAAGGATGACATGGATGGACTGGTATTCTGGGCAGGATAAAGCCCATTCCCTGTCTCAGCTAGGAGGCTGACATGACATGCCAGAATTGTCAGACTGACATCCCAGTGGGGACCCTTTCCCAGCTGAGAGGTTGTGTTTTAGTATCTTTAGAATGTATTGTCACTCTTCATCCTGATAAAGGCAAAAGCAGGAAGGCTAATCAAAAATAAATTTTATAAAGCTAACTTTAAATGTTTATTTCATCTCAACAGTATAATACAAACCATGCTGAATTCAGTTTCACTTTCATTTTGTTTTGTGTTAGAACATTTAGTTTTATCTACAGGTTACCATAAATTATTTCACAAAAATTAGTTTGAAAAGGGTAATAATTCTATTACTATTCTAGACAAAAAATAAACAGATATTCTACTCTGGGTGGCAGAAAAGAGGATATGATTTGGAAGGGACCAGAAGCAAGAGAAATGGGAAAAATAACATGCAACATTCATAATCAGAGAGACTATAATAGAACTAATAGACAAAATTTAAACGGTAACTAAAAAAAAAGCAAGAAGTCTTTCACCAAAATCTGCAGTAGGAAAATACACGCTAAATCTTTTTGAGAATCTGCATCTTGGATAACCTGGAAGTGTGCAATGCTGACCATTCTAATGTTACACTGGTGACATCACTTGTAGCGCATCTCCAGACAAATACATAAAGGCAACCACTGCAACAAATGGCGGCACCAACAAGAAAACAAAAAATCTTCAAATTTCATTTTATATTGACTAACATTTTTTCTTCTTCTTTCCAAATTGTATTTTGGCATACCTTTTACATAATAATGATAAACACCATATTGAGCAATCCCTTCTAAGGGACAAAGCTTCCAATCATTAAAACTCAGAAGATCTTGAGACCTCCAAAGGCAAATAAGAAAGAGGGGCAAATGAGCATACCTTGAAAGTACATTAGGCACCTTTCACATACGTGGTGTATACATGGTTAAATGAAATATTCTCAGTTTCTCAAACCAACACTTCAATAGCATATTTTTCTTTTTCCTAGATGTTTTTTCCATTATACTGAATGACACACAAGTGTCATGGCCTTCAGAAGGTAATTCTTCAGCTTACACGATACAACACTAGAAATAAACAGTGTAATTTCAGACTAATACAGAGAGGCATTAAATCTTGAAAAAGGACAGGCCGTTTCCAGGACTTTACCTATAAGAATTGGAAGCAACTGCCATTACTTCGGGAAATTGCCCAAAATCCTACCTAAGGTAGGATTTACAATGTGCCCATCTACTCTACTACGTAGTAAATAAAGTATCTATCTATCTATCTAAAATGTTAAATGTAGTGTGTGTCCGGTTCAACTGAGCAATCTGATCGACCACTTTGGCTTTGGTTACACGATCAAAAGAAGAAGTGTGACACACAAGGAGAAGTAAAGGCGAAGAAGTCCCACTAATGGTCACCTTTAGAGACAAGAAGTATAAAAGCGGACAAAGGGGCAGAGTCTGACAAGCAGGCGTTATGGGAACATGCTCAAGAGAGGAACTGCTGGACAAAAGAGTTTAAGACACATGAGGATATAGAAGAACGGCGTTGTTACATAAAGTAACAGATATCAAATATTTTTCTATTTATTCTACTACCTGTCTTAGTGGCTAGTAAAATTTTATCAAAACAGACCATTTAATCAGTGTGTTTGTACCAATATATGGACATGAGTAAAAATAAATAAATAAGTAAATAAATAACTATTCAAACAACCTCAGTAACTAGTTTTTTTTCTGATCAGGAAGACCTAGAAAAGATTAATTTCATTTAAACAGTTTCAGATTTAATTTTTTTTTTCCTTCAACACAGACTCCATATTTAAAGGCCAAGAAAAAAATGCAGAGTTACAATGCAATGTTAATACTGTGTTTAAAATCAATTTATCAAGTGAAGAAAGAAGAAAAAAACATTCCAGTAAATCATACCTCTTCAACTTTAAGTGAGATGCCACCCTGCTTATCTTCACTTCCAGCGTGAACTCGGAAAGGGAGAAGGCTCAGGCCTATGCCTGTTGGGATTGCTGCTAGCTTCAATGTCTAAAATGAGCAGTTAAATACAATTATAATATGAGAGAAACAGATACTGTATAATGAGAAAGTCACAATCAAAGATATTCAAAAATAACTGCCATAGCATTGTGTTTAACTCTAGAATAGGGCCTTGACAAACTGAGATTAAAGTGTATTTGGAGTTGTTGAGTTGTGTTAAACTACATTGATAAGCAAAAATACTATGACAATGAGGCAATATTGCTTTTTATGTATTTTCATAAACTGTATATTATTGGTGAAAAAGTGAATGAGACTAAGGTACAGAATTTTAGCTTTTATTTTTAGGCAATGTTTTGCATACTTGTACAACAAAACCAATATTGGAAAAATCCATTTGTAGTGTTTAGTCCCCCAATTCCAGCTACAAAAACAACATTTATTTCTAAAGCACATTTTCATTCACAGAATGTAGCTCAAAGTGTTTTACAAGATGTCAAAGATACAGAAGAAAAGAAAAACAAATTAAATTAGGTAATAATGATAATGGAAAAGTAAAAAAATAAATCAATATGAGCTTAACTAACGTATACACTGTAGGAGATGGCCGGCAGCTCAACCCGGCCAGGATGCCCCTCAAATGGATGGATGGGGGAAGGCAGCTTTTCCAGGACACTGCCTCCCCCAAGATGCTAGACAGCAGGTTCCCTGGACTGTGGGGTGCCCCAGATTCCAACAGGGCACTATGGGACATGGAGTTCGGCAACACAGCCCTGCTGGGTACCGTGGGTGCCGCCAGGGGACGCTGTGGGAAGATGGTGGGAGACCAAGTTCTCACCTAGCCTGGAAGTACTAGGGGATCACGAAGACGGCAATCCTGAAGTACTTCTGGGCTGATCAAAGAACTTGAATTCTCCGTCTGACCCGGAAGTGCTGGCAAGTCACGTGAATGGATGAGGAGAAGCACTTCCTGGTCAATGACTTTATAAGGGACTGCTGAAGACCCAGCAGGCGAGCCTGAGTCGGGACGAGGTGGACAACGTTTGCTGAGGAGGTGTGGAGGAGAAGAGAGAAGAATATTGTGAATGATTTAATTGTTTATTGTGGCTGTGGTGCTTGGGGAGCACTATTGGAGAAGAAGAAATTAATTAAAAATCTTCTTGGTGCTTTTACCTGGTGTCCTGTGTGCTTGTCTGTTGGGTTTAAAGGGACAACAATGCCACATAGTGTCTTACAACATATAATTAGAAAAATAGAGTACTTATATATAAAATTATATTTTAAGTCTCTAAAGATGAGCTTGATAAGGTCAGACGGCCAGGAGGACATAAAAAAACCCCAAAAAACTCCAGATTATCTGGAGAAAAAAAACAAAATCTGCAAGGGTTTCAATGCCAAAAGATCACCCAGTCTCCACTGGATATTCTACCGAACACACATTTTCTAAAGCTGCTTCTCATTGTTTCCAGGCTTTGATCCAGAGCTAAGCAGAAGTATTGGTACAAATAAATGACAAGTGATTCTATTTGCTGAGGTGTTCCATGTTGTCTTAATTATATTAATGCATAAAAAAACCTCTGAATCTGTAGGATTGGTTGTAGTCACTGGAGTTTGCTTTTGGGGTCTGGTGCTAATATCCAAAGTGAAAAACAAAATTAAAACTAGAACAGGTCAAGACAGAAAAGCAAGCAATTCTGAAAATGTGATGAAAGCAAAAAATGATCAAAGCTATTGGTAAACAACTGGCTATTCCGGAATCAAAAGTATAGAATATATTGAAAAAGAAAGAAATCACTGGAGGTCTAAGCAATTTGCAACGAGCATGGCATCCCAAGAAGACCACAGCAGCCAATGACAGTAGTGTTATAGTTGTTAAGAGAAACCCAAACATAAGATCCAAAGAAAAAAAAAAAAAAGACAAGTCTACAGGATGCCAGGGTAATACTGTCAGTATTTGCCATTTGCAGAAGAATTAAAGAAAGGAAATAGAAAAGCTACATTACAAGATGCAAATCTCCTATCAGCACCAAGAAAAAGAGCCAAACTGGAATTCGCAAAGAAGTACAAAGATGAGCCAGAAGGATATCACATTTGTATTTTCAATCATGTTAAATAATAATAATAATAATAATTCATTACATTTATATAGCGCTATTCTCAGTACTAATGTGCCTGCTATCCATTTTCGGCCAACTTTGAATGTGGTCTTTGTGATTATTCACCAGCGTGTTTACATCCAGTTTTAGAAGATACAATTCTGATGTGCAGAAAAGTACCCGTGTGTCTAGTTTGTAAAGAAAACATAACAGTAGTTGCTTGTATATACTTTATAGTCTAGCCCGGAGGTGGGTATACAAAGGGTTATTTTTGGCCCTCAGTAAAATAAAGCTTGACACCTCTGGTCTACATAATAGCAATAAATTAAACAAATATCTTTCACAAAATTGATCACCATCATATCTAACATATTGTTAAAATAGCCCAAGTCAAAATGAGATAAAAAAACAATGTCAACCCTTACATTAAATAAGTGGTTGAGCCACCATTAGCCACAAGAGCCTCAACCAAATGCTTCCTGTAGCTGAAGTTCTGATCTATGCAGTGTTTAGGTAGTAGTTTGGCCAGTTAATCTTTGTATTACTACATAAGGATCATTGCTGTTTTAGTCTATCTAGAAATCTCCAGACACTAGCCTTTTTGCTATTCCAAAGCCTGATTTTGCAACTCCCAGTTAGTGCTGGGCAGTATACCGGTTCATACCAAAAACCGTTTTTATTTTTGTTATGCTATGGATTTTTCTTATACCGCAACACCAGTTTAAATAGCCTAAACAACGTTTGGAACATGGCACAGCGGGAAACTGTTTAAGGGGGGGCCTTTTTCACTGGTGCACCGCTAAACACAAATGGAGTACAACGGAGTACATGCGTTAGTGGAGGTATTGAACGGTGAAAATGGACAGAGAACATTCTGAAACTGAAGCTCTAGCAGACGATAAAGTTGAACAAGATGACACAGAAGAACTTTTGCCAAAAAAAGGAGCCATGTCTGTTGTCTGCAGATACTTTGGTTTTAAAAGGTCGGATGTGGACCATTATGTTCAAATGTGTGAATACTGTTTCTATACTACTGGATAATACTGCAAGCCAAGTTGTACTTATTTTATTTTTTTTTCCAATACTGTGTAATGTACCTGGGTACTGTGTAATAGTGTGACGACATGTTGAATTTATTCTCAACATTTCCACTTTAATCTTGACGCTTATGACGAGAATAAAGTCGACATGTTGACTTTATTAACGGCGTGTATTAATACTTATGTGCACATTAAAATGTTTTTTTGTACAATGTACAATTTTCATGACAGTGGAATAGGTTATTCATAGCCAGTAATAGCAGTGGAAAATGTGGTTAACATCCACTCATGTATGGGAAAAAAAATACCATCCAATACTGTGAAACCGGTATAATTTTGAAAAATACCGTGATATAGAATTTTGGTCATATTGCCTAGCACTACTCCCAGTACATGATGAGCGTGGCATTAGAAATCTGTTGTACATTGCTAGAATTATTGATGTTTATATATGCCATAAACTATTGCTGGCATGTGATGGGGCTTGAAGATCAGCTTGCCAATGGTAAACAGGTTTTGTGCAGAGTGAAATTTTGTTTTTGCTTTTTCTCTTTCAGCTGGTCTTAGGTTAACATTCATATTTTTTAGTTTGTATTTCAAAACATTGAGTTTATTTTAGTAGTTTTACCAGATACATATCTATATATTTCCATATAAATCCTGCATGAGGTTTGTATGTTCAGCATTGCATTTGATGGCTCTGAAGTATTCCGCTTTCATTCATACTACTATTTGTAATGGGGGATTGTTACTAGTGTATTGCATATGAATACACTGAATTCAAGGGTCTTTAAGCTTTGAGGCTCCTGCTATCTGGAATTCTGCCCAAGCACTGTTTGTGAGGATTCATTAGTGTTAAGACTGAAAGATCTGCTATGCCTGATTTTATTTTAATCATTATTTTATAATTAATTTGCTATCTAATTAACCTTACCAAGTTGTTTAAAAATTCTTCTATTGAGTTAAGTCTTACCTATTATGAAATTGATTATTTTGTAGGCTATCTTTAGTAATTCTAATACCTATGCTTTATTGTTAAATCAATTGCATTATTACTTTCTGCTTTGTGCTGGTCTTTTGTGCAATCTGAAATGTTCATTACTAGATTTTGTCCAATATGCAATAAAGACTGACTGCCATATTGATTTTATGTATTTAAACATTTAAGTGTCTCAAATCTCAAATTCAACCTGTCTGAATGGATGAACAGCAGCAAATACTACTTTTTCAGTGTGTGGCCCAATTTTAAAACACTTGTACCAAAAATACTATCAAAATTCATGACTAATGTAATACATTCTACAAAGTAAAATCAAGCCATAAATGGACACAAATATAACACCAAAATGCCATATACAGTTAAACAGACACCAATACATGCCAAAATGTCTGGCAGAAGTAAGCAGGATGAAAAATGTAATCTAATTTAATGTTTCAATTCATTAAAATCCAGATTTTACAGAAGATCAAATCAACAGTAAAACTGTCAAAGCCACAGGAATATACAGTTGTTATCCAAATGCACTCCCACAACTCATTTCAAGCTTTCCGAAACAACAAGAAGCAGAAGGGTGCATGCTAAATCACACCCGCATACAACATTTTGGGCTTGCAGCCAACTACCAACAGAATGCTGTTCAGTAGAATCTCTTTCCACTTACACAATGAAGTATTCCTTTATTTCTTAAATCCATCTCCCCCACTTCTTTCTCTTTCCGAGTTTTTTTCAACTTCCTCCATTCTATTATGCACATTTGCTTTTCAATCAGAATACTTCCGTTACTCAAAAGCACTGGGGCCTCTATGATAGCCCTCCAGTTTAATGAAGTCATTTTTGTTGCAGACCTTGGTTAATTAGTACAACCAAGAAAAGTAGGTCAGCAACAAACACCAGTTTGACTCTTAATTCCCCAGTGCAGTGATAAACATTCATTATGGTGCTTGACTGCAACCTCTGAGATTAAAAACACTCTGTTCAACAAAACATATAGCAAGCACTACTATCAGATCCCAGGATCCAGCATCATCTGTTTAAGGATCACATATCTTCGTCAGTCACATTTTAAACTGTTACTTTTGCTAGTTACAAGTTAATCTCTGCATCAAGTCCAATAAGTTAATAAAAGTGTTCAGATTATAGACTAATTCCTGGGTATTTCAGATATATTGAACATGCAAACGACTCAGTGCCTACTACTATATCCTATCAAAAAAAATGCTATAATCACTCTGTATCCAAATCTTGCAACAGGTGCACATATCATTAGGCTGGTACTAAAATATGTTAATCCGGTCTTTAAAAGAGTATCAAGTAACAGTTTTGATTTAGCAGTCATATAAATACTATAATGTATTTAATGCATTAGAGCAGAGTTCTGATCAAGGCTGGTTTCCACCTTGTGTCTGATGCTGCTGGGTATAGACTCTGGTACTCCAGAGGTTCAATAATGGATGGATGAGTTGGAGTCATTCATCATGATTATCAGACATTTACACTGCAAAAAGCTATGCTTTTAAGCAAATATGCATCATTAGCACATTACTGCCGTAAATTACAATTCTTACTGGCTGTTGGTCAAATGACAACTCTACACAGGACAGCCTCTGTGAACATGAAGTTAAACCGTCCAGCCTTCAGTAAAAATAGTGGCAAGTTCCCATGATAAAAATAAATCACTTCACTTTTTGTGATTAATATATCTTAGAAACACAGAAGGCACATTTCCTCAAACTGGAATCACTGGAGCCAATTTATTACTAACACTTCACTTAGCACACAAGTTTCCAGGGCAAATGAATGATTACCACTAGGAATGGACTGAATTTTAGGACACCAAAAATGTTTGCCAAGTATTGTAAAAGAATGTATATTAGGTATTCATCCAAATGAAGAAAAAATGCAGACATTTTGGCCAAGTATGTAACACTGTCTCTGCTGCCTTCCTGTTCCAGTTATGGAAGATGCTTTGAAACAACTTCTATTGATTGAGTAGGAAATAAGCAATACATCACCCAGCATTGCATTGACAGCACGGACGCCATCTTTAGAGGTTTGTACTGGTTATTACCAATAAGGAACAACAGACAAATGGTGAGACACCACAAGGCTTTTAAAAAAGCAAAGATAAATGGACAAAGAGAGAAGCATAATGGGTCATGTAAATCAACACCATCCACATTACTTGCCGGCCAAGCAATGGACAAAGTCCCAACAAGCTAACACCGTTCACATACATAGACATTGCAAACTATCTCATTTAGAGACTTAGTTCATATATTCTAGGTATATACAGTTTACAGGGTCATTAATGTCACAGGTAAAGAGTATTCTGAATTCTTACTTTTATGTGTTGACCAATATGCAATACGTTGCCACTCTCTACCACCATGATTAGAGCATTTAAGTACCTTACCTAAGTTAACTTACCTCAAAATTTCTATCATCCTTACCTGAAAAATCTCAGAAAACGTACAGAACAAAAGAATAAGGAGACTTATATGATTGACCCTGCAACTTATTTTGTGCTAATTACTACTGCATTTAACATTGTGTTCATTTTCGTTGAACAACAAAGCAGTTCTATACAGCACCATCCACGTGGTGGATCTCAAGTTTTTCTTTTTTTGCCCCAGCAAAAAAAAGCCATAAATTGTTGATAAGTCCATTATGTGCAAGTTTAAAAGTAAAAAAAAAAACAAAACACCCAGGATCACGCAAATAGTAATAAATAACTTAAACAGTTATTTCTTTCATTAGACTACCAATAAGAATAAATTAACATAAAATAAGCTAAGTGTGACTAACAACAAATGAACAGCTGCTATATGCCAAGTTTATGAATCAAGTTTGAAGCCCATTATTTATGATCTTTATGACAGACTCACAAATATCCAAACTTCTAACTCTGCTAACCAGTGGAGCAACCTCATGCTAGTTACCAAAGCCAGTAAACAACCTGTGTAACATTCTGTCCAAAGTTAGTGAAAAAACATAAGTATAAGATGTAGACTCACCATCACTGACAGTTCAGCTTTTTGCTTACTAAATGTTTGATTATTTTCAGTTTCCGACCATATTTGTGTATTCTGTTATTTAACAGAGTACATCGATATACAAACAAAATGCACCAATTCACCAATACTGTTCAGTTTGTAAGAAAACAACTCCCCCTATTGGAGTACAAAAAAAATCTTCAGCCCCAAAAGTAAAAGGTACAATATTTTTTTGACTGTGTACATTATTAGGTGTCTGCTCTTTTTATTCCCAAAAAACTACAATTCGGTATTTGGTATACAATTTTGCTACTACTATTTGGTACACAATATTAGCAGTGAAAGTGGGTTTCTTGATGCTGTACAAGTGAAAGCTTTGAAATATTAAATGGATTACTTTAGCTTTTGCAAAGAAATATTCTTAATCAAGCGTGTGGAAAGACCACAAACTGCCTATCCCTTTTGGTACAAATCAATAGAGGTTTATGAAAACTGCAAGTCTCAAATGCCCTGTATGGAATATGGAAGTCACTAAGGGTATGCTTCTTTCTGAAAACATTATATACTGTACCAGGTGGGAGAAACATGCAATACTTGATATCTTGTAGAGATCTACTGATTAAAGTATTCTGGTCTTGTTTATACTAGCAAAATACCCGCGATTCGCAGCGGAGAAGTAGTATGTTAAAGAAGTTATGAAAAAGAAAAGGAAACGTTTTAAAAATAATGTAACATGATTGTCAATGTAATTGTTGTAGGCTTATTTTAGTATTGAGAGTGAATTTGATGATTGTAAAGAGTTTAATCTATGATTGTAAATGTTGTGTATGAGAAATGCACATTTTTAGGATGCAAGGATCTTTTTGTAAATGACATTTGCAGTTCTGCCCTCCGGTTGTAAAATGAACAAGCTGTCTGCTGAGCTTAGTCTTGAGCATGCAACATACAGTTGGCCATGTGAGAAGCAATCTTGTGTCAAGTCAATGGCGACCTTTTTTAGAGTCTGGCCCTGTGACTTATTTATTGTCATAGTGAAGCAAACTGTTACTGGAAATTGGAGGCATTTGAATTGGAATCAGTATGGATGAAGTTAAGAGGTATCCTGAAAGAAGAATGAGCAGTCCTTCCACCCTTGATGCGGTGGAGTAAAGAAGAAGGGAGCAGTGAGCATGAAGAACAGCTGAGGAAAGTAAGGAAGCGAGTGAGGAGGCACATGAGCATTGGATGTCATTAATGTATATAGGCAGGGAGCCAACCACATTGTAGGTGTGCGGACAGCAGCCATGCGGAAAAAGGAAGGGGGACCAGGGGCGGCCCTTGTGCATCTCTGCCGTGAAATAAATCCTCTGTTAACGGAAATAGGGAATGAAACCGCCAAAAGGAGAGGTCAGTTATTTTCAAAAGTTTGTTACAGGGCATGGCGCGAAATGAAACATACTTAACGTTTGTAAGTACAGTGTAAAGGATGAGCATGGGAAATCTAGGCTTCCTACGTATGTAGGATTGAGGGGTGAGGAGGGGTTTCCCCTATCTATATATACAATTTAGGGGATACACCCATTTCCCCCCCTTGGGTGTTGCAATAGGACATGAAATAATGCTGGGCGGTATGACCAAAATTCTATATCACGGTATTTTTCAAAATTATACTGGTTTCATGGTATTGGACGGTATTTTTTTCCCCATGCATGAGTGGATGTTAACCACATTTTCCACTGCAATTACTGGCTATGAATAACCTATTCCACTGTCATGAGAATTGTACATTGTACAAAAAAACATTTTAATGTGCACACAAGTATCAATACAGGTTTGCATGGCCCCATAACGTGATAGTTTTCAAGGGGTTGGCACTAATGAAGAGAAGAAATAACACTGCATGACAGTTGCAGTCAAAATATAGAACCTTTTTATTGAACAAATTTTGCAAACAACTTAAACTAAAATTTTGACAACATATTTTCAAACATCCAAAGAGGCATTTAGACTTAGTAAAATATCCACAGGTGCTTGTCAAAAGTTGTACTGCACTGAACATGTCTTAGAAAAGGAATAAAGAGTAAATATTTTTTGTAAACCAACTACACTTTCTGTTAAAGTTAACAATCTCTGTCCACTGACACGTTAAAGTGACTTTTCAAACAACTTTAAAATGCATAATAAATAAACTAATAACAACAATAAAATAAATAATAGTGCAACTTCCAGTAATAATACTATTACTTCCAAGACTTCAAGCCCAGGTGCATTACACAGTACAGTATTCACCAAATAAAAATAAAATAAAATAAAACAAGTGGAACTTGGTGATGACATCTTTACCAACTGAACCATCATTAAGGCAAACTGCATTAATATGGACCTTGCTTCAAGCTAAGCTATATGCATAAATAATAAAACTGAAACTTGCATTTATAGCCCTATGGAAGCGTTTTAGGGCCATGGTGCAGAAAAAAAATACGGACAAAGGGAAGAAAAAAAAAAGTATATGTCCAGAATAAAATCGACATGTTGACTTTATTCTCGACATTTCCACTTTATTCTCATAGTTTATTTTGTAATTAAAGTAGAATGTCGTAAATAAACTTCATCCTAAAATCAATGTTTAATGTACTAGATTTTCTCAAACTCCGTCATAAGTTAATGTAACACATTAAATGCTTTGTGTTAAGCGTTCCCCGACCCAGTTGTTAATCGCTACGTACTTCTTAAACTGACTTCCTCTGCACTAAGAGGAGGCGCCGGCAGCGATCGCCACACAGAATACATTCACTTCATGAAATTCCTGCTCTCTGAAAATGTAGAACACATTACGAGAATAAAAATCTAGACAAACGGTGAGAATAAAGTAGAAATGTCGAGAATAAAGTTAACATGTCGACTTTATTCTCGTCATATGTGTCGAGATTAAAGTAGAAATGTTGAGAATAAAGTCAACATGTCGTCACACTATTACACGGTACCCAGGTACATTACACAGTATTGAAAAAAATAAAACAAGTACAACTTGGCATGCAGTATTATCCAGTAGTATAGAAACCGTATTCACACATTTGAACATAATGGTCCACATCTGACCTTTTAAAACCAAAGTATTTCCAGACACGGCTCCTTTTTCCAGCAAAAGTTCTTCTGTGTCATCATGTTCAACTTTATCGTCTGCTACAGCTTCAGTTTCGGAATGTTCTCTGTCCATTTTCACCCCGAAATACCTCCACTACCGCATGTACTCAGTTGCATGTGTTTAGCGGTGTAGCAGTGAAAAAAGGTCCTCCTTAAACAATTTCCCGCTGCGCCACGTTCCAAACGTTGTTTAGGCAATTTAAACCGGTGTTGAGGTATAAGAAAAAACCATATCATATCAAAAATAAAAAACGGTTTTCGGTATGAACCGGTATAACGCCCAGCACTAACATGAAACATACCTAACTTTTGTAAGTACACTGCAAGGAATGAGCAAGCAAAATTTCAGCTTCCCACCTATATGGAAAGTGGGAGAATTAGTGATGAGTCATTTAGGGCTTTACCTTTTATATGTATAAATTTAAATTCTGTATAGGCTGATCTAAGTCCGGTTTCTAATGTTCTAATAAGTGTCAAAATTAGCTTTATAGTGATGACACAGTATATTTTGTTTGGGTTTCGAAAGGGTATAGAAAGAAACATGGCAAAATATAAAAATCCATGTGTGTTAATAAATTTTAACATGCAGAGATTCAAATAAAAAAAAAAAAACAACACACACTTATGTGAAACTCACCTGTATGTAACTTACTACATTAACCTCTAGGAACCATAGAAGAGTATATACAGATGGTGCATATAATTAATTCATGTAAAACCCTTTAACCACAACTGTGCAATTCATGGGATGGAGAGAAGAGATTTTACTTTATTTGCTCAGCTCTGCCATAATCAGACTGACTATAGGCATTTTCGCCAACTGCTAAACCTAAACTACGAAACACATTCAGTGTCTCATGCCATTAGTGGCTACACTGCAGGAAGTGTTTGTAAGGGATTTAAAGGCAGGTTCATTGGCTTTGGGTGTACAGAATTAAAAGATTCTCACAGAGTTTTGTTTGTAACAGTCTTTCATACTTTTTTTAATAAACCCTATGTATAGAAACAACTTATAGTGATAACCAGTGCTACTGTTTTCTGCAAATTTTACCTAATCAGACAGTTCAAACAGAGTTTTTATTTTGGAGCATGATCATTTCTAGGCAAGGTCCGTGAGGTATGTAGCACGTGAGGTATGTAGCAGTTGCTACTTCTCCATTATTGTTCAACAGTTCTTCTTTGATATCTAAACTTTTTCTTTACAATTGTGTGTATTCTTCCCTTAACTTTGGCACTTTAAAAACTTTAATGCCTGAATTATTGTTAAAAGTCCTTGGTCTTCCTCTGAGGGTTATCTGTTCAGACTTACGACCAATGACTCTTGCAAAGAAAAACATTTCTGCCCCATAATTAAAATTTTTATCACAGATACAAAGAGGCAAATCAATTCCTAATCCTCACCAAGAAAATACTGCCACTTAAACTAACCCAAGAGCTTCCATGAACCCTTATAACATTGTTTTAATAATGTAGGTTTCTATTGACCATTTCTGCCCATTTCAGTTAATTTGGCTCACTGAAAATTGTAATATCTATTTGTAGCAGTTGGCAATGCTCTTTTAAGGATATTCACAGGAATCTACATTAATTATACAACAGACCTTTCACTTCACTGGTAAACTGAAGCCCTGGAAATAACAAAATAACAACAAAACAGTTTTTAAAGAAAATTACTATTATCCATATATTATTGCCATAACTAATAATATACAGTAAATTATATTTAGTCATATTTATACTCATTGGCTCCAGCAGACCCCGTGACCCTGTAGTTAGGATATAGCAGGTTGGATAATGGATGGATGGATGCTTATACTCAAAACACAGAGGATATAAAAATCTAAAGAATTCAGCCTAATAAGTAATTTACATTTGATGTATGTATGGTGAATGAAAGTGTGGCAATAACTATTTTAAGCTTTAATAAGTTGTTACTCTGTTTAGAAATAAACATTCATTGGAAACATTAGATAATTGTATCCAGCAGGGGGCGCAAGCTGCCTAGGAATGTGTTCTTTCCACACAGGCAGCTTATAGTTTGAACCTATATATATATATATATATATATATATTTGCAGTTGGAGATCCACAAAGGGAGAAAAAACGAATCACATATCATAAAATAGTTTTATTCCTAGTTTTATTCCTGAGCTTTCAACCCCTGTCAGGGGTCTTCATCAGAGGATAATGCTTAGACTTACAAGAATCAAAGGCAATATATAGCAACACATTCATTATCCTCTGATGAAGACCCCTGACAGGGGTTGAAAGCTCAGGAATAAAACTAGGAATAAAACTATTTTATGATACGTGATTCGTTTTTTCTCCCTTTGTGGATCTCCAACTGCAAATATGCAAACCGTATCACAGACCTTCTCTTCCATTCATATATATATAAGTAACCATCACAGAAATATTAAGACAAGAAGAATATGATACAAAAGAATGAATATATTTAACTTGCTTTAAAATACAGCTTTCACTAGTAATATACATTGTAGTATAATCATTTATACATACAAATAACAGCCGAAGTGAAGCCAATGGAACAGTGCCATCATCGTTCAGACAATTGCAGTCCATCCGGTTAGGAGTGGAGGCATAGTTTTTGGCACAGGGTCAAAGTCCCATCTGTACTGAAAGGCTTCTGGCTTAAGGCGTCTTCAGAGGCCTTAGATACCCACATGTTTGCCATATTCAATGAGCTATTCGTAATCAATACCAGGTATGGATAACTACCCATTGTGCCATCTGCATATGCTAAGTATAGATTAGGCCCTCTAAGACCCTAATATAGCACATTATTTCATTATCTGTAAATAGTGCATCAACTCTGATTACTTAAGGTCCTTGCTTCAGTTAAATTAAATGTAATTATGTTCACAAACGCAAAAGCAGATATTAATTCTGGTTACAATAATTCAAAATGTCTATTACATGTTACTACACTAAGAAAAAAAAAAAAAAAAAAAAGTCTGGTATTTTTCCAAGATGCTGTATCTTAACAAATGTGTATTGGGTGGCTAGGTTGGACTGCATGTAAGAGCAGGTTGTTTCACTCTGATTTCTTTTAAGACTTACTGCCCATGCATGTACTTACTAATGTGCTTATCCAGTTCATGGTCATGCACCTATCCATAATCATAATTTAGGGTTACTAATTTATTTAAGGTTAGCTTAATTTAACATGCTACAAAACTTGAATGTTGAGATGGATGTGTGAAATACCAAACCTCGATAAGATCAGCAATAACAGAATCAGAGGAACAGTTAAAGAGTTTTGGAAAAGTCTAAGAAAATAAAGGAATAAAGGTTAAAGTGGCATGGTCATATCATGAGAAGAGAAGTAAACAGTATGTGGAGAAGAATCATGGATGTGGACGTATTGGGATGGAGGAGGAGAAGAGGAAGAACAATGAGAAAGTGGATGGACTTTGTGGAGGAGGAACTAAAGGAGAATGATGTATCAGGCAAGGAAGTGTACAACAGATGAGAATGGAGGAGGCTGGTGTCACAAAGCAACCCCACATGAAAGTGGGGAAAACTTAAGGAGAAGAAGAATTAATTTAACATACACCTGTCTGGGATATGGGAGACAAGCACCAAAAGAAAACTCGCACAGACTTCATGAAGGTAAATACATAGTAAAAGAGCAATGACAAAGATCAGGTGGTCATAAAATACATACAATAGCTGAGTTGCCTAGTGTTACATGGTGAGAAATTGTAAAGTTAAAAACTAATTACAAATTATATATTACCAAACTTTTTAATATTACACTTGTTGGCATTTAGTACATACACATTGTTAGCACTGGAATGTTTTTTTGCATACAGTTGTTTTAGTTTGTTTTATCCAAAGAATCCCACATTGGAATAAATTAGACAGGAGACATAATAAAATCCAGATTTCTTGGTTCAATGCCAATCATGCCTAGCAGTACATTACGCAGGCTACGTGCGTGGTGGTCTTTCTGTATCAATAGATCACAATGCAATACGCTTTGCCACTTGCTATGATCCCGAGCTGCCAGAAGCTTGACTTGTGATAAGCACCTGTGTGCCAAATTTCAAATAAGCAGCTTGAAAAACAAAACTAAACCTCAAGAACAAACAAAAACTGGATATAACAGACTATATACATATTTACACACACAGTAGTTACATTCACTTTACAACGTTTTTTACGTACTACACATTGTCCAGTAAGACTACAGTAGGGTTTACAGTAAGTTCACGAGTTGCAATCAAGTTTTCTCTCATTCATGCAAACATGCAATGTGTAAGCCTTATAGTTTCAAAAAGAACGTCGTGGCGGCTGGACTTAAAATAAATTTTCAAAAAATAAACTATAAAGATGTAGTATTTCTATTATCCATTAGTCGCCTTCTTGGGCTGCACAATTTGCACATTTGCCGTTACAGCACACTACTTGCAAGGCTAAATTCCTCACCTTGTGCATGATCTTCAGCGACCTGCCCAGCAGAGTGGCACGCGTTTCTCGCGAGAACACATTTACTGACCTGTATGAGAGAAAAAGTGCACACCGGAACTGGAAACTGCGTCCCAAGTATACAGTTTTGATGTCTCCTAGCAACCAAATCACGCTTTCTTTCGTGGAGCCGAAACAAAGTTGGTGTTGCAGCTGTTTGTCTAGGTTAATGTATAAATAATTGAAGGGCAGTCGATAATGTTAAAATGAACCACAGCATCTTAGAATCTGCTCTTCATCCACAGGTATCGTGTTCGTTTGCAGATAAGTTGGTGCTTGTCGTACAGTACGCGTTTTTACCACGACTCTAGCTAAAACACTGTACAAAGTAAATAGGAAATAGTACAATCATCCACACATTTGAAAATTTAACATTAAATGTCGAAATGTTTTTTGTATATTTTGAAACACAGGAGAATAACTGTTTGTTATTGCCTTCTTTAGTTTGTCCTTTCGTTTCAATCGATTTCATTTCTTTAGTTAACTTTAGTCAGAAGAAATAATGACATTTTCGGAAAAAATACTGCAAGTCCTATATACGATTGTTTATAAATTTTACCTTTTATTGTATACGAATCTTGTTAGATCCGTTTTATACCAATATTCAATTCAAGGCTGATTAGGATTACGTTTGGAGAGTCTTAAAATTTAGATTTGGAGAATGGTAAATCGATTTTGACGGTTTTGTTTTTTTGTTTTTACCATATATTTGGCTGACGCCTTTATCCATGGCGACTTACAAGATCAGAAAGTCGTTACAGGTGTTTATAAGTTGGATCACAGTCAGGTTAACTGATTTAGTCGAGGTACTCGCAGTGAGATCGATAATGATTGAACTGGAAACTGAGGGTTAAAATCCAGTGTCTTAGCCAGTGCACCTTACTCCCTGCTCTTTTACTACACTAAGAAAACAGTCTTGAAGGGTATGTTGTTTGGTATGTCAGCCCACTTTCAATCTTGTATAATTAGGAGATCCCTATAATTGTTGGACCTTGCAAGGGTACTGGGTAAGCATTATTAATTTATGTTTGTAGATATTATGGCAGCTTGGTGTTCAATTGGAATTTAATACATTCAATACACCATTCAAACATTTTTTAATGAATAATAAACGTAAGAAGCAATACCCTTTATGTGTATAGGTTTGTCATGGGGGCTCAGTCCTTTGTGAATTAAATCCAAAATAAGATCTAAATTCTTTCTGTCATCATGACAGTTTCTTTCTGAATTTGTGATGTATTATTCTGTCCCCATAGAATAATTTCTGGTATCATAAGATCTCATAAAGTTGTATTTTTTCTAGTTTTACTAATAAGAGGAAGCTGCTCCAATATAACCTGAATTAAAAAAAAGAAAAAAGTGTTCTGGGAGAGAACCTTCACCTCATATTTCTAAGTGCTAGTTCTCATGCACATTGCATGTGAGAGTAAAACCAAACATATCAGCCTTACAGCCTACATCAGGTGTGTATTACTCATCAGACACTGGCAATAATGTATACATTCAAATACAATCCTATACCATCCATACCCCTACGTTTTCAAACTGGACACTCACCAAACCAATGTTGCACCCTTATATTTCATCCATGGATATCACTAACAGTAGACAGACATTGAACATAACATTCTAAAAACATACACAATCAGGTACAAGCGACCTGGAGCCTATCCCTTCCACACTTGCCATAAATCAAGAAGCAGCTCTGGACAAGGCACCAGTCTCCTGTAGGGTTCACTCATGCAAACACCATGCTGAGGTCTTTAAGGAATCACAAATTAATCTAATTTGCTTGTCTTTGAAGAAGTGGGAGGAAAACCCATGCAGTCACTATACAGACAATATCCAGTTACGGGATTCACACTCCACATGCTAGATCCATGACGTGGCAACACTACTCAATGCATTTGCATTTGAATTGCACTTGAGATTCTCCCTGAAACTTTGTGCTAGACATGCTTTACGTCAAGGGGCACTGAACGTGTACAGAGCTCTGTTTAATTGTCTATGAAGAATGAACAGAGCTGACCTATAACTAACCCCTACAGTGTCTGCTATCTCACGCACTATCAGTCTTTGATTCTTTATTATGATATTTACACAGTAGTAATATTTTCTTTCTGTCTTTGATGTTAAATGCTAGTTAGACTTGGGGTCATCTTTGAAAGGGATCCTGCCACAACCATTTCTTGATTGTGACATATGAAGGGGGCTGGTCCTGGTTCAATAGGCAAGGGTTAATATCAAAATGCATATTGTCCAGTAGCATTAGGATTGTATTAGTTGAATGATGTTTGATTTTGCAGTTTCTGGCATTCAACCACAAATACTAGAAACTTGTAATTCCCATATTTTTGGTACAGAGGAGCTAATCTTTGGCAACTTAAAAAAATCAGATGCACCTTTCAGGTTCAGGCTCAAAGCAAAATTTTTCTTATACATGTATAGATTAATTCTTTGCATTTCATCAGTCTGCATGCTCTCTGAAGTTACTTACATATTTCTAGTTAGTTCATCATTATTTCTCTAAATCCTTTCATCTGTTTTTCAGACATGCATACAGTATTTCGCTTGTATTTAAAGATTGTTTTTAATTATCTGTTTAATGTGTAAATACATACAAAGAAAAGCTTTCCCAAAAAATGTCAGTACTGTTGATGAATTCTTATTCTGGACTAATTCCACACTCTAACTTGGTTCCCACTTTACAGGTACTAAAGTTGGGATAGACTGTGTAATGGAATGTGTGGTTTAAGAAAGCAGATGAATGGAACTTAAAATATATTGGATAGGGCGGCACAGTGGCGCAGTGGGTAGCGCTGCTGCCTCGCATTTAGGAGACCTGGGTTCGCTTCCCATGTTCTCCCCGTGTCTGCTTGGGTTTCCTCCGGGTGCTCTGGTTTCCTCCCACAGTCCAAAGACATGTAGGTTAGGTGCATTGGCGATTCTAAATTGTCCCTAGTGTGTGTGTGGGTGTGTGTGTCCTGCGGTGGGCCGGTGCCCTGCCCGGGGTTTGTTTCCTGCCTTGCGCCCTGTGTTGACTGGAATTGGCTCCAGCAGACCCCCCGTGACCCTGTAGTTAGGATATAGCAGGTTGGATGATGGATGGATATATTGCATATGAAATGTGGAAAGCATGTTGTAAGAGACATTTTAATAGGCAACATGGTTTGGCCGGCATTCCGGCCAGGATGGATAATTCCTTAATTGTCCTGGAGGCTCTTTTAATGGAAGGATGTCGGTGGATGAGCATCCCGACCAGGTTGGTTAGTTGGTACCTTTCCTGGATGGGAGGCCATTAATAATGGATTGTCAGGGGAGACTGCTTCCCATGGCCATGTGCTTCCTTAGTACGCTGGGTAGCGATATCCCTCTGGCGTGCATCCCATTTGGGCACATGCGAGGATGCATGGGAGTTGTAGTTTTGGTGAGCAGCCCTGTTGAGTACTTTGGGTGCCACTAGGTTTCGTCTGACCCAGAAGTGCTTCCTGGATGCACCGTGATAGTGTTGAAGTACTCCCAGGTCCAGTGTAAAGGAAGCTGCTGTGCTTCACCAGGGGAGTCAGAGTCGGGAGAGTAGTGGGACGAAGCTCACTTGGGTAGAGTGGAGAAGGGGAGAGGCATATTGCAGGAACTGTGGAATACATTAAAGTATTTGTGGCAATAAATCTCTTTATTGGAATCTGAACTTGTGTCTGTGCTGTTGTGTCTGGGGGTTGGGCTGCTGCAACACCCCCTAGTGGTTCACAACAGTATCCCAATAAAGTAATGTCACTTTATGCTATGTTATTTCAGAGCCTGATTGCAATGTGCTAAAGTATACAGCCAAATAAAAATCAAGAGTCTTCAGCTGGTGGAAGACAGGTGAGCAAAAACCCAAGCGTATTTTCGTCTTTTATTAAAAAGGTGTAGATACTGTTTCTAATATTTAAAAAAAAATATTTTATTTTTATAAAACATTGACCTAAACCTTTGTCCTACTTAATGGTGTATGCATTCAGCATAACTATTCATCAGCTTTACCTGCTGCTTTGGTTAAGTTATATTGTGTGACAACATATTGCTAAGTTGCTTGCTACTTCTTCATTCCCTTTATGTTCTTTTAATGTGAGATGCTCTTTTTTTCTCCTTAGAATGACTTTCAAACCAAATAATGCTGCTACAAAAATTCAGAAGTGCTGGAGATCATATAGAGATAGAAGACTGTTCCTCCTTCTGAAGCACACCGTTTGTGCTGCGGTAAATAGCATCTTTTGTGAAAATGCTAAAATAAAACTATTTAAGAAATGCACATAGCTGATCATTTTTGGGTCAATGCAAGCTAAGAGCTACGTATGGGCAGAAAGTAGATTTCTAGTTCATATCTGTTGTATGCACTTTTGTGAATAGTTAACAGTGTTCATAACTACCAGTTGCTTTGAATATTCTCATTGACATATATCTATTGTTAGGCAGTTTTGTGAAACAGTAGTTAGTGTTACTGCTACATCATGCCTCTAGTACCCCAAGCTAAAATCCCAGACTAGTTAATGTCCATGTGGATTTTATGCAGCTACTCTCTAAACAAATAGAGAGGAGGATAATGTTAAAGTAAGATTTTTTTTCATCAGTCACGCTGTTTAGAAACTCTTTTTTTACTTTTTATTTTTTCAGGAACACTGTCTAACATATGAAATACTCCGGAAGGTTAGTCCCACAGAAGCAGAGCTTTTAAAGGATCCAAGCACAAAGTGTAAAGTGAGATTCAGGTAAAAAGCATGCACATATAATTTTTCACATACTAATACTCAGATCTAAATATCACCCCAAGTTAATTGCTCTCCACTTTTCTCCATGTAGGCAGGCTTTTTTTTATCTTTTTGAGTCATTCCTCAAAAATGTGTTCATTACTTTGTTTATTAAAGTTTTTCTCCTAAAAATATTTGTTTTAAATACTATTCTTTTAAACAACTGTTGTGCATTAGGTTTGCTGGTGCAGAATTCCCCCCAACTATTGTGTTTAAAATATTTTACCAAAATGGAGGATGTGGAAACAAATATATAAATGGGAAAAGAGCCATCTCACCTGCAAGTGAGGTAATTCATGGGCAATGCAAAAGCAATGGCAAGCAAATTAATTATTCAGAATGTAAGGCATCTAAACTAAGTAAATAAGTATAATTATTTGATTTTTTTAAATTTAGTGTATCTACTGCAATGAGAAGTGAAGCAAAATGATGCCTTTCATTGGTTAACTGAACAGATTAAAGAAGGCGTCTGAGCTGCCTCAAAAGCTTGCATGACATAATCTGTTCCGTAAGCTAATAAAAAGTGTCATTTTGCTTCACTTCTCATTATATCCATAATGGCGAACACGGAACATCAACCTACTACTATGTACTTAGAATTTTTGTTGGTAATTCCTTATTTTCTATTTTAAAATGATACTATGATCATTTGTCAGTAGATTTCAACAACAGTGTTATATTAAACATTATGTTTATGTGATAATTCTGTCCATTGAAATAAAATGTAGTTCTTCACCCATATTTTTTTCTTTAGGTAATCCGTTTGTACTTAAACAAATGGACAGGTTAATCAAATAATTAAATAATTGCATAAACACAATACTTTATGAATAAAAAAGTCATCCGATGTTGAAGACATATAAAGATACAGAAAAAAATTGATAGTATGAAGTGTTTATGGAAAGGAACATTTTGTACAGTATAGGTATACACTGAAATGAGTAAAAAAAAATCTGCTTTTAATTCAAATTACAGGCAGCTGTAGATGCTTGCAAAATAATGGGACACAGACGCTTTTATGATCAAATAATTTGTGATGAAATCCAGAGGCAAAAGCAAAAAATTGTGGATGAAGTCGATGTTGTTAGCATGAAGGATTATATGCAGGTATAAATTTTTGTTTATGTTATGAACAAAAGTAAAAATGCATTGAACATATTCATTGTATATTTTATTATATTTACATTCATTGCTTCTTTTATTTGTATTAATTAGTAAAAGGTTTAAAAATGCAAAATAAACTTTAATTATACCTCAATAAATCTATTAAATGACACAGATTATGTGTGATACATTGGTGCTGGACCATTTTATATTTTTCCTAATTTGGACTAAGAAAATAATTTTATTTTTATCTTCATTTACCACATAAAAATGTGATTTTCCAGACAATACATAATCAGTAAACTAAAATGCCTTGTGAAATTTATCGTCGATGGCTGCCTCATTTGCGTTTTTCCTGGCTATAGTATACAAGTAACCTCGATGAAACTCCAGCATACTTGGGAGGCAAGGGAAACACCTGGAGAAAACTGTCTCTAGAAGAGATGCCAAGAAGCACTGTCATGTATGACATTGTGGATTATGCGAAGAGTGGGTGCTTATCAGAGTCACTAAGGGAGAAGCTGCCCCTGCTGCTTATGAGGCCCACTTCAGAGGAAATGCAGCTTCAGCAGCTGAGGACAATTTCACAGCCAAGGTATTACAAGAACATATTTTTCTATGCATGTGTTAGATTTAAAACAAAAAACAGAAAAGACTGTGTAAAATTCACACAAATAAGTAAACAAAAAATTCAGAAAACAGTAATTCAATATACTCAGCTAACCTTCTTTTGGAAGAACAATTAAATATAGCTGCATGCAATTTATTTGATTTTTTTAAATTACTGCCAAAGTTCTACTTCCACCATCCATTCCTGTACCCACTTTATCCATTTTAGGGTTGCAGGGGCTGATGCCTATTCCAGAACCATTGGATGCTATACAGGAGCCAAGCCAAAATAGGACGCCATTCTATCACCGAGTACACTCATGCAGAAACCTACTCTCACTTACACCATGCCAGTTTGCAGCTACCAGTTAACCTACCACACACACCTTAAGAACTGAGAAGAAAACAGGGTACTCACAGTGACTAGGTCCGATGTTGGAATCAAGTCTCTTGTAGCTATGAGGCAGCAGCTGTAACCACAGAATCAATCACTTTGACATACCCATGTTATATGATTAAAAAAATGTAAGTAATGTTGATTGGGAAGAATTAACATTGAACCAATCATAGTAAATATTTTGTGTTGGACTTATATCTGAAATAAGATGTTTTATCCAGGAAATTAAGTTTAGAAGTCAATGACAAATGTTTAAAAAATTATGTTCCTTAATTTTTATTTTCTGAAATCATACTTTGTCTAGCATGTTTTGCAGCAGCTTACAAAGTACATTTTAACTTTAAAATCTATATATATAATTCACTAAGCCGCCAGCAAACAAGACACCCATGGAGCACGCAGAACAGTGCCACGCCCACCAACTCTAAGACCATTGGATACAACGACAACTCGCAGAGCCACACCCACCAACTCGGATGCAGCAACTCACAAAACATGGCATCATTCGCGTTCGTCTGCTACACTCAACATGCACCTCTGAGCCACGTTGACTTTTCATTATTCTTTTCGGTTACGACACACGACCGCGTCCACCATTGCAAACTGTTTTACACGCCATGGTCTTAGAGTTGGTGGGCGGGTCTCCGTGAGTTGCTCTTGCGAGTGAGTACATGACCAGGCAGTGTGTATGCTTCGAGAACGAGGGTGGACGCGGCAGGACCATCTAAGAAGAGGCATGTTTGTCGCGGATGTGAATCGCTGCATGCAGCTTGTAAAACAGTTTGCGAGGGGTATCCCATGGTCTTAGAGTTGGTGGGCGGGTCTCTGTGAGTTGCTCTTGCGACCAGGCACATGACCAGGCAGTGTGTATGCTTCGATGTGAATCGCTGTATGCAGAGTGTAAAACAGATTGTTTGTCACGGATGTGAATCGCTGAATGAGCGTGCGACAGCGGTCCTCCAATTGTCAGTCATGGACAATTGTATGTTGCCCTCTCCAGAGTTCCATCTTTTCATTCACCTACAGTCGTTTCCTCAAACCCACCACATTTGGACAACTGTGTCTTTCAGGAAGTGTTCACCCATCAATACATAATTATGCAGCGTATGTTACGCCGCGGGTTGGCTAGTGATATATAAAGAACACCATATCATCTCATGGCCAAATCTTGCACAATGAATTATATACTGCTGTTTTAATGAGAATCAACCAAGAAAATAAATAAAAGGTCAGCACTCTAATCTTGTTGCGTTGCCATGCTTAATTGCTACTGCCAAATCATATATTACAGAGTTTGTGTTAATGTGTGCTGTTACCTATTATCTTCAAACTCTGAGTGACACCATTCCTATAGGTCAGGCATTTTGTCAGCAACATCTTAATATAAACAAATGCAATAGTCTCCATTATGCTTGGCAAAAATAACTTCAAGTACGTCATGCCATATATACTGTATTTGGATCAAACTAATGATTGCTTTTTATTTGCCTATAGTAATGTTAAGCAGCTTGATTGTGGAGCAGAAATAATAAGATTATTAAATGAAATCTCTCTCTACTGCTTTCTGTTGTAATCATAGGTCTCCTCCTGTTCCTCCATCTTCAGTAGTGTCCACACTAAAGTCTGCAACCTCAAAACACTCATCTCGCAGGTCTAGCAAAGCACGACAGAAAGTTGCCAAAATGAGAAAACTCTACAGTTCCAGTTGTTCAAGAATGGTAAATTTAAGGTTTTAATCTTTTTATGTATTTTAACAAAGTCAAAACAGAAGATAGGGTGGTATGATACTGCAAAAGTGCTGCCGCTTCACAGCACTAGGGGACTAGGTTTAATTCCAGCCCAATCACTGTCTATGTGGAGTTAGCATGTTCCATCCATGTCCATATCAAGTGTGTTAGGTTAACTTTTCATATTAGACTTTGGTCAGCTACATGATTTATCCATTGTGAGCAATTAAGAGTAAATAATAAAAGATGTCATAGCAAGTCTGATGTAAATCTAATACACGAGTTCTAAGTGAAGGGTACTGCACTAAAGTGCTTCAAAGAATATCAAAGAAAAAAAAAACTATCAGCAGTAAGTAAATTAAATTAAAGGAAAATTACCATATGAGAAATAGAGTACAAAATTAGTTTGAATTGATTTTTGCATGAACTTAAAAGTATGACAGACCTTGACTGGCTGGCTGCCTACTTCTTTGGCTTACCCAACAGTGCAAACAGTGACTTGCTTGATGTTTTCCATAAACTGGTGACAGAAGTACAGTAGCAACAACAGACAAATGCAATGCCATACATTAAATTGTATGATTGGCTACTTTATCACCTGGGAATAAAAACAGTGCTTTAATATACCCATTTATCAGAAAAGAAGAGGGAGAAATGTGACCTTGTGGAATGGCTGTCATCTTAACAATACCATTCACCTTTCTAAGGCAGCATATGGCACAATGAATTGAAATGGGTAATGAATAGGAATAATGTGAAATTTAAGCATATATTATCATTGTTGTCAGTCAACTGTGATAGATAGAGAGAGAGATGGATAGAAAATTACCCTGAATAATAAGAAATAATTTTGCAATATGACGTGTGTGTTTTCACCCTGAGAAGGACTGGCAGTCTGCCAAGGAATTAGCTCTTCCTTGTGCCCAGTGTTTGTTGGGATAGGCTGAAGCTACACCCTGAACCTGCCCTTGATAAGTAAGCTAAGATAATGGACGGATGGATGGAATAATTTTGAAGCCAAAGATTTTTGCTCGAGTTAATGAGGGTACTAAAATACGAATAACATTATCAAATCCATTTACTCAGCTTCATGAATGGTGGGTGGGCCAAACCCATTCCTGGAGCCTCATGTCCAAGGCCTCATCCTGGATGATCTACCCAGTTTAATTTTTGATCCCTGTTAATTTTAGTAAAGCTAATTTACATGACATTAACAAACTCACAGTGAATCTGTTTGCCTCATTGATCTACACGTAAGATTGTCATAAAGTACTTTAACTTCACTTGTGTATGCATCCATGTCACCTATTGTATGTTAACTATATAGCACTAGTCTTCTGCTCTGGCTTACACCTTCTGCTCCTTTAAACTACAGCCTGCCAGCACTTAGTGGTTTTCAGCCACAATTATTTGTGTGCTTTAAGAACTTGTCAATTAGCCCAATTACATCTTACCCTGAAGACATTCTTTTAAGTGATTGGGTGCTGACATATAGCTCCCCTGTCTTATTACAACCACTCAACTGACATTCATTTTAATTAATAACCATGCCATTAGCATCTTCATTTATTCACATTAATTTATTTTGTCCAAATTATTGTATTTTTAGCACAACAAAACATTAAGCTGCAAACAGTTTAATTAGCTTTCAGCCCATTAAAAGTATTACACCTCTCTGAAAATGTTGACAAATAGGTTTCTCATCAATCCCTTCAAAGACTTGCAGTTTACTATAGTAAAGAAAATCAGATTTCTTTTCTTTTCATTCTTTCAGTAGGACTTGATGGATATAGGACTATCACAGAATAAGTATATATAATGTATATTATATTGTTGGTCTTTTTAATTTGATTTGATATACTTCAGGGGTGTCCAAACTACGGCCCGCGGCCCATTTTTAATTAGCCCACAGCAAATTCTAAAAATATAATGAAATATGGCCCACACAAGAAACTTGTTCTTAACTCGTATTGTACTTCTTAGGTTTAACACAAGGCGAGGCTACTGTTTTGATCAAGGCAGCATCTTCACAAACAAGTGCAACCAAAGTACATTTTTGCCATGGGTGACCAAAAATGGCAGAACCAAAGCAATGCACAATTGCAAGTGAGTGCAGAAAATTTCAGACACGTTGGGAAAATGAATATTTCTTCCTAGAAGTCAAGGGCAAGTGTGTCTATTTCATTTGCAATGAAACTATTGCAGTGATGAAAGAGTATAATGTGTGTCAACACTATGAAACCAAACATCCGACCTACACTGGTGCAGAGTGAGAACAGAAAGTTAAGCAAATGGCAGCTAGTCTGCTAGCTCAACAACAGTATTTTTTCCGTGCTAACAAAACACAAGAAAATGCCACATTAGCCAGTTACGAGGTAGTGCAACTCACTGCCCATCATGGGAAACCTTTCTCAGATGGTGACTTCATAAAACAGTGCCTCACTAAACTCGCAGGAATAATGTGCCCGGAGAAAATGCAGGAATTCAACAATGTTTGCTTTTCCAGAAATGCAGTTGTGTGGCGAATTGAAGATTTGTCCACTAACTTAAAACATCAAGTGTCAAATGAAAACCTATTAATGGAGAGCTGTGATGCTGTTTTTTCTTTAAGCATATTCAATTATGAAGCATAATTTACCTATATTTGATTCATTTTGCTAGCTTAATACACAGGAGGTGAGGCCACTTCTAGTGGGTGGCCCAGCCCTTCATATATTTCTCTGTATAAAAAGTTTGGACACCCCCAATATACTTTATTAATCCCTGAGGAGAATTTGGCTTTTCACATAAGACTAAAACCTTAACATGACATAATGTTTTCAAACTCACTTAATCCAATTAAGTATCACTGAGGATTGGAACCTATCTCAGCGCTACTGAACACAAGGCTCATGCAAACTTCCATCTACAAATAGCAGCAATTTTCTATTGACAATTAACTTTAACCTCTTTAGGTGAGGAAAGAATGTAGATTAGATAAACTTTATTAATCCCATGGGGACATTCAGATGCTTACAGAAACAGAAATATAAAAACAAGAATACAGACTCACAGGACAGATAATACAGCCAATAAATCAATCAATAAATAAATGTATATTGTGCAGATATTTCAAAATAAACATAATTAGTATTTCAGGAGGAAACATTGAATTGGGCAGAAAACACCCACAGAGGTGCTTCTCAGCACACTGTGCTGGAATGAGCCTGTGACTAAAAATGCTCCAACAGAGCACCTCCTGGAGGGAATGGACGGGATTTTTCATGGATCCATTTTTGCTGCCATCCTGTTTTCCAAAACAGCTTCCAGTGTGTCCAGGGTACATGCAGACAAGGGGTGAACATGACATAGACACATTAAATAACCGGGCACAGGCTTACTCTGCTACCTAAAAAATATCTTACCAAATACAAAATCTTAAAGCATTGTGTTATAGCAACATCTTTAATCAGCAACACCACTTAGGAGCAGTCTATTACACACACTACTTATACAGTAAGTATAACCTGTAAATGTGTTCGAAGGTAGAGATACTGATATTTCATATGATATCTACTGTCACCTTATGGCCAGGAATCTCTATTTTAAAGTCTTACAGCATTTACTGTAATTACTTCCCAAACACACACACCTCAAGGCTATAACTATTGATATTACCGTTTCAAAGGAATCTTCCTTGGTGTTATCTTCATCCAGAGAAGCCAAGTGATCAGATAATCTCTTATTGTACACAATGTGGTAGATTTCTCTTCCTTTGTTATGCAATTTTATTATTTCATTTTAGCATTGGAGGTGACACCAAAGCACTTAAGTTTGTGTTCCACTTCACTTAAACTGGATGACAATTGTGAGGTGCATCAGGAAGTCTGGAGTAAGACACGGTAGGGTTTAGAGTTATCTGTTATTTCCTTCAAACCATTTTGCTATCATTTCCAAAGTCAAAATTTTAGCACTAATCCAACACTATGGCCATGTCGATTCCATTGGTGTATCACTGTGTTCATTATCGCTAGCAAAGGTTCTACTCGTTCACAACCTTTTATCCCAAACAATTGAATTGTTTTGACCAATCTGGTTTCATTTTTTTTTTTTAATATAAACATTACATCGCAATTAATGAATTACAAGTCATTCAGACATATGGTGCAATACTATATATATCATATTCAATCCAATCTGAATTATTTTTCCTTTTCAAACAAGTGTCTGTACTAATCTTGAGACAAGTAAATCAAATAAAAAATGACATTTGTGAGGGAGTGCCTGACTGGCAAGGGGATGTCAGAGATGTTAATCCTGCCAGAGAGCATCAGGACACAAAGAGACGTACAATGCAGTAACGGTCCTGCATATGACAGGATGGGAGCACATCACCCACTAGGAACATTACACCCTCTATGTATGTCATGAGCTTTGTGAGGACATTAAGCAGGGGCATCAGCAGTATTGTATAGTGGACTTTGAACCACTCGGTTGTCAGTTGTGATCCTCAGCAAGTCATTTAACATGTCTGTACTACAACTGTGTAGAATACATGAAACAGCTGTAAAATATAGATACATGCATAGATAGCTAGTACTTTATTTGTCCAAAGGAGAAATGTAACTTTTTAAAGAAACTCAAGGAGTATTGTAATAAGAAGGAGAACTGTAACCCTCTTCAGATCCACATCAGAATTACTAAAAAGAAGAAAACGTCTGATTTGGCTAAAGATAACAGAGCAGTCATAACGAGACATTATAAAGGCGCATGGCCATAGGTATAAATGAGCCTCATTAGAGCTTCTTGGCACATCTCTGATGATTTGCTTGCAGGGAGCACTCAGTGATAGTGTGTCATAGAGAAGTGTGCAGCATTGCACATACTGGCCATAATCCCATTATTGCGCCAGAGTTCCTAATTAGCTTTTTGGTTCAGTGGACTTCTTTTGAAGTTATCTGTCCAGCACACAACAACATAGAAATCTCACTAGCTGTCAGCCAGATATGTAAAGAATGTTACTATAGGAATACAGTCTCCTAAGGAAGAGAGTCCAGTCCGTTCAGCCCTATTTTATATAGTTCCTCTATGTTACTAAGCCAATGCAGCCTCTCCCTAATGTGGATCCACCAAGGTACTTTTAGCAGTGTACCATCTCCACCTCTACTCCCTGAATGGTGACCAGGAGTAGAGACCGTTTGGTGTGGTGCAAGTCAGTAACCATTTCCTTGGATGTTCATGCTGAGTGTCAGACAATCCTTCACACCAAGAAACAAAATTCTCCACCTGACTCCTATACTCTGCTTCACCCCCCTTTGTCAATATACCCTATTAGTACTGAATAATCTGAGAATTTCTGCAAGTGACATGACCTGGTCTTATATTTATAGTGTGAGGTATACAGCATGAACAGAAAATGAGACAGGACTGACACTTGTGGTTCTTCAGTGTTCCTCACTTCCACACCAGAGACACTGTCCTTAAGCCTCACAAATTGTGGTCTGCCAGACAGATAGCCCATTATCCAGAACACCATAGAGTCATCCATCTAAGTTTTCCCCTTAACAGGAATGGCTGGATGGTATTGAGGGTGCTGGAGAAATCAAGAGATATCATTCTCACATTGCCACTTTTGTCCAGATGGGAATAAGCCTAGATAGATTGATAGAAGGGTTGGCTCAGGTTGGATGGTTGGGAGACAAAGTCAGAGAGATGCTGAGTATATTGGGAGAAGGATGTTAGGGATAGAACTGCCAGGCATGAGGAAAATAGGAAGGCCTAAGAGAAAGTTTGTGGACGTGATGAGAGAGGACATGCAGGTGATGGGTGTAACAGAGCAAGATGTAGAAGACAGGAAGATATGGAAAAAGATAATCTGCTGTGGCAACCCCTAATGGAAGCAGCCAAAAGAAGAACAACAGAGAGAGAGAGACATAATAGCATCTTCCTCCAACATCTGGGTTATGTGGGGAGGTGTTAGTGATAAAATGTATATTATGTACAATAGTAGCAGTGTCTCACAAATGACCAAAATATTAATTTGCTTATTTTACTTATTCTCCCTGTGTCTGTATGGGTTTTCCTCAAACATCCTAAAGAGGTGCCAGTTAAGTTATTAGGCAGCTCTGAATTGGCTTGGTGTGACTGCATGTGTGCATAAGGGGTCCTGTTGCAGAATGCTGCCCTGCCAGGGCTGGTACCAGACTTGAGGGAGCCCACGTTATTCAACTGGATTAAAAAGGTATAAGAATGTTAGGTTTATGCAGCAGTTAAAAGTCTGGACATGACTGATCGAATGTAATTTTAACTAATCTTAAAGACATTTTGATCTAAAGGATAACGCTTAGTTAAAGTTGGTTTCTAAGACATATATAATGAATGTGATGCCAATGTACAATTTTTTTAATGATTCTGAAATTGTTTTTTTTAAATATCATCCAAGCAAGTAGTTTTCATTTAGAAGTCTATTGAAAAGTTAGGAAAATGCTTTACCACAGCCATTATACCATCCTACTTAATGTGTGCATTAATTGGTGGAATTTCTTCTCCTTGTTATTGCATTTTGAGCAAATTGGTTATGTTGTGACAAGATAGCATGAGAGCAGAAACAGCCATGTTTGGTAGAAGGCCAGTATTTCACATTGTAGTCATCCATAATGTAGCAAGAAGAACTCATTTTAGCATTAAGAAATAGGGGTCTGTTAATGCCAGAAATTCCAAGAACTTTTAAAGTTTCTTCATGTGCAGTCACAAAAACCATCAAGCACTATAATGAAACTACCACAGGCAAGGCAATCCAAGAGTTACCTCTACAGCAGAGAATAATAAAGAATCACCAGCCTCAGAAATAGCTAATTAACATCATCTCAGATTACAGCCCTAATAAAATGAACTGACACCACTGCTCACAGGAAACCGTGTTAATTAGGCCTTCTTGGTAGAGCTGCTGAAAAGAAACCACAACTGAAGTAGACAAATAAGAGGAGACTTGTTTGGCCCAAGAAACACAGGCAGCAGCCATCAGACCAATGGAAACCTGTTCTTTGGTCCAGTGAGTCCAGATTTAAGATTCCCTTCTGTGTCTTTGTGATATTCGAGATGGTGAACATAATGTCTGTGTGGATCCCTCCATGAAGTATGGGAAGGTTGTTGCAGGGGCACTTTGCACCATTAGGGATTTATTTAAAATCGGCGACACAGTTAACAAGCATCGCTACAACAGATTTCTGCAATAACATGCCACCACATCCGGCTTGCATGTAGCTGGGTTGACATTTGTTTTTCAACTGGACAACGACTAAAACACACTTGCAGGCTGAGAGCTATATGGCAAAAAAAGGGAGCGGGATGGAGTGCTGCAGGGCTTGAAATCTAAAATCACTGGGGATGGTTTGAGATGAGTTGGACCAGAGAGCAAAGAAAAAGCAGCTACCAAATGGACAGTATACTGTATGTAGGACTGTTAGAAAAACATTCCAGATAAACTCATTAACCTAGCTGAGAGAATGCCAAAAGTGTGTAAGGCTGCCATCAAAGAAAAGGGTGACTACTCTGAAGAATCAGATACAACGTGATTTTGATTTAACAGTTTGGTCATTACATAATTTCCTATCTATTATTTCATAATTTGATCTCTTCACTATTAATCCACATGGTAGAAAATAGTAAAAGAATAAAGAGAAACACTTCTATGAGTAGATATGTCCAAACTTTTAACTGATGTATAACTGAAAAATGAAACAGGGAACTTAATTTTAACAACAATCTGGACTGTTCTGTGCATAATATCCATCCATCATCCAACCCGCTATATCCTAACTACAGGGTCACGGGGGTCTGCTGGAGCCAATCCCAGCCAACACAGGGCGCAAGGCAGGAAACAAACCCCGGGCAGGGTGCCAGCCCACCGCAGGGCGCACACACACACACACACACACTAGGGACAATTTAGAATCGCCAATATACCTAACCTGCATGTCTTTGGACTGTGGGAGGAAACCCACTCAGACACTGGGAGAACATGCAAACTCCATGCAGGGAGGACCCAGGAAGCAAATTTTTCTATAAACTTTATAAAGGTAACATTAATTTTTATTCACAATAGGGCAGCTTGATGACACAGTAATAAGTAAAAATAACATTAAATTAACATTAAATAACATTTAAAAAGTAAGCAACATTAATTTCTCTTATGACCGTATTAGTTTTTCCTCCCATGTCCACCAATACATGTTGTCTGGCAATTCTAAACTGTCCTTGTGTGAGGTGTCACCCGTTGCATAGCTGCACTCGGGTCCTACTCTGGATCCTGAGTTTGTCGTGTGGTGGGTGCGCCAATGCGCTGTATCAGCGTATGCTCCTCTCTCTCTCTCTCTTGTGTGAATGGTCATGTGAACACTGCAAAAGCCTTGCGCCCAATGCTCCAGAGAAAGGCACTGTGACCCTGAACTGGATTAAATGGGTTTAAGAATGTTATATTTTGTTAAATGTAAAATAAATAACTAACTTAATATCGTATAACGTGCTTGCAAAATGTAAGCAAATTTGTTATCTAAATTAAATTATGTACTGTATTATATACCAGCCCATCCAGACAGCTCAGATCTACCAGCCAGTTGTCTCTTATGGTCCTTTGCACGAAGTGTAAAACTAAGGGAGACGAGGCTTTTGTAGCTGCTGTGGAACTCTCTACCTCGTCACATTAAGGAGTCACCTTCAATTGAACTGATCAAAACGAGACTCAAGACGTATTTCTGTTCTCTAGCTTTTAGGAACTTTCACTGATACTGATGTTTCCCTACTCTTAGTCATCTTTCTTTTTCTTTAAGTCACTGCTGGCTGTATTTTGTTTTTATTATACTTGTATTTCTATTCATTTTATTTATGTTTATTGTATGTTTTAATTTAAGGC